>NW_020664440.1:29224062-29235014 GCF_002925995.2 Terrapene triunguis
GGCTTTTTTGCCTGGGGCGGCAAAAAAGCCAGAGCCGGCCCTGCATGGCAACTGCCAATCCTCCTGCTAATGAGAGAGGGGCCCTTCCCTCCAGCCCTCGCCACCTTACCCAGCCTCAGAAATCTCACATTTATTACTGCAAGTTCCAGAGATCAAGAACACAGAACCACTGAACCCAGGCTGCAGAGAACATTATGTGGCCCGCAGACATGAGTTCCCCAGCAGTTGAATCCCATTGCTTTTCGAGTAGCCCTCAGCAGGGTGAGTGGCAAACACAACACCCAGTGGTACAGCCAAACTGCACAAGGCCTGCTGGGATATAGCTACAACATAGATCCATAGATTTTAAAGCCACGAGAAACTTTAGGTCATCTAGACCTGGTCTACGCTTAGAAGTTTTGCTGGCGTAGCTATTCCTGGGGGTGTACGTTTTTGCTGACACAGTTGTGCCAGCGAAAACCCTGGCGATGCAGTTTTTGCTGTAATAGATTATTTCACTTGGGGAACTGGTATAAACTATATTGGCAAAAGGACTTTTTTTCCAGTATAAACTGCTTCTACACGGGGAGGGTTTGCCAGTACAGCTATACCAGCAAGACAAAGCCCTACTCTGACCTCCTATATAGCAGAGGCCAGAGAATTCCATTGTTACCCTTTCGTATTGAGTCCAATCACTTGTGTTTGACTAAAGCATCTTCCAGAAAGATATTGAATCTGGAGTTCAAATGGAGAATCCACTACTTTCCTTGGGAGTTTGTTCCAAGGGTTAACCACCCTCTCTGTTAAAAAATAAACTGTGCTTTATTTCTAATGTGGATGTGTCTGGCTTTAACTTCTAGCCATTAGGTCTTGCTCTGTCTCTCTCTCCTAAAGGGTCCTTTAGTACCCAAGATTATCTCCCCGTGAAGGTACTTACATACTGTAATCAAGTCACTTTGCTATCTTCTTTCTGAAAAACACATTGAGCTCTTTAAGTCTCTCACTGTCAGGCAATTTTTTCCCGCCCTCAAATAATTTTTGTGCCTCTTCTCTGCACATTCTCTGGTTTCTCCCTTTTAAAATGTGGATGCCAGAACTGGACACAGTATGGGTCTCATCAATGCCATATTCAGAGGTAAAATCACTTCCCTGCTTCTATTCACTATTTCCCTGTTTGTACAACATGCTGAAAGATGCTGGGTTCCTACTTATGGCTCAGGGAGCTGAGAGTGCTCAGTACTTCACAGGCTTCGGTATTTAATGCCCAGTTGCTCTATGGTTTAGGTTTCCTTTCCCCACCTTCCTTTCCAGTTGAGTTTTAGGCAAGCCACAACTAGGATATTTTCTGTATCAGTGCCCACTAGAAAAAGAAACCTCCCTCGAGGACGATTTATTTCAACTATGAAAAGGGCAGTGCTTTAACGGCTTCCACATGAGGAGAGCCTCATATTATTCTCTACTTGTTTCACTCACAAATATTAACATCTTTAATCTGTGATATTTTTCTGAGGGCCCCTAAAAATACCTCAAAACTGATGCTTAAAGGAAAAAACTCCCACCATGGCATATTTCTATTAATGGGCTTTGGCTGCCCCTTGGCTCAGAAATGTCCTCAAAAGCCCAGTCACTAAAGGCCAGCTCATCAGCTGGTGTAAATTGGAGCAGGTCCATTGAAGCCAGTGGATTATAGGTGATGAAACAAGAAACTCTCATATGAGATGGCTCCAGCCCCAGGTGTATTGCTTTATACCAGACGCTCTCAAACTGTGGTCCATGGACCACCAGTGGTCCACGAGCTCCATTCAGGTGGTCCATGGATAGTTCCCTCTAAGGTGCATACCTGAGCAGCTGCACACAAGAGAATGAAGGGCGACTCACCTTATTAGTGGAGTCGTGCAGGCATGGCTCCACTGATTAGGTGCCTGGACCCTGGAGAAGATGCACATGTAAGATGAGGTGGTGGCCTTGGGGGGAATAGGAGGTAGGTGGGAGGGGGCAATGGGGTGAGAAGAGGGGGTGGGGGGAATTTGGGATGTTCAGGGCTGTGGCAGCCAGAGCAAGAGGCAACTTTCCCCAGTTCCAGGGCTGCGGCTGCCATGGAGAGACCCACTCCCCCTTCTCAGCCCCAGATCAGGGGGCTGCCGCGGGGGGGGAGGGAGGAGGGAAGGAGGGAGAGGGCACATCCATCGCATATGAGTTGTGTGTTTTTATTTTTATTTTTATTTGTAGAACAAAAAACATTAATTATTATTAAGGGTTTTTTTATAGAGCGCTTTTATACAAAGCGCTTTACAATAGTTAGCTAACGGTACAAACAACATTTGGAAAGTGGTCCGCCGAGACCCTCAGCAATTTTCAAGTGGGCTTCGAAAAAAAAGGTTTGAGAACCACTGCTCTATACAGAATAGCTGATAATGCTAATAAACCCTAGCTCTTCTGTAGCACCTTTCTTCCGTAGAGCTCAAAGTGCTTTACAAAAGGTCAGTATCATTCTCACAGATGGGGAAACTGAGGCACAGAGAAGTAAAGAGACTTACCCAAGGCCAGTGGCAGAGCTGGGAATAAAACGCTGGTATCCCGAGTCCCAGTCCAGTGCTCTGGCCATTAGATCACACTGCCCTCCTGGAATTCCTCACACCAAGGCCTTGTCTGGACTAGAATAAAAGGGATGGCATTAGGAAGTGTTAGCTCACATGTTGGAAGCATCTAACCTAGCTCCCAATTTTACCACCTAGGTTCCCTGGTGGGATATTGAAATCTCCCTATCTGCATCTTCAGGCACCTAAATCTTTTTTAAAAATCTGATTCTTAGCCCTTCAGTCTGGACCAACAAAATCAGCATCAGTCAATCACCCTTGGACATAGTCCTGGAAGGCACCTGTGGGGTCACCGAGTCCAGTCCCAGCTACTGCAGGCAACACCATCATATAATCCCGGGCATAAATGTATCAAATTCCATGCTCAACTCCAGAAGTCCCTCCTCTGATGGGCAGAAACCATTATTTCCAGCTAAAATTTATTCCTGTCCAGTTTATCCCAATTGGTTCTTGTGCCAACATTGTCCTTTAGCTTCAATAGCTCTTCTCCCACCCCCTCCCAAATGGATGTATTTATAGATAGCAACCAGATCCCCTCTCAGCCTTCATCTGGCCAAGTTAAACAAGCCTCTCATAAAATTGGCTCTCCATTCCCCTCATCAGCCTAGAAGCCCTTCTCTGCATGCAGCACAACCAAAACTACTTTGACCAAATGACAAACTCTGCTCCACACCTGGATTTAACTTAATATTCCCTGAGTTTAAGGCCCAAATTCAGTGTGTTATTTAATAATTTTTTTTAAAGTTTTACAAAACACAGTAAGAAATGTCTTTGTGACATTAAAAAAAAAACACAACACAATCAAATAGAAATAGATTCTTTGGGTAAATATCCACACACACACACACGATCAGCCTCCCACCCATATGAACAAAGAATGCTGTTCACATGGCTTTGATCCTGATTCAGGTCACAATACAAATAATTTATAAGAGGAAAAACTGTTAAAGGAAATATTTCAATCATTTAAACATTGGATGGTCTTGTGGTTAAATAATAATCCCTAGCTCTTATCTAGCACTTTTCAACAGTAGATCTCAAAGCACTTTACAAAGAAGGCCAGCATCATTATCCCCTTTTTACAAATGGGGAAACTGAGGCATAGAGTGGAAGTGACTTGTCCAATGTCACCCAAGATTGAAGCACTGAACTGGGACCCAGAAGATCTAGGCTCAATTCCTGGCTCTGCCATTGAACTCCCTGTGTGGGCAAGTAATTCAGTCTCTCTGGGCCTTAGTTTCCCTGTGTATAAAAGAGGGGATGATCTTTCTTATCTGTTTAGACTGTAAGCACTTTGGGTGCAGGGACTGTATTTCCCTGTGTATCTGTGCAACACTTAGCACAATGGGGGGGCCTTGCTCTTGGTCAGGGTCTGTGCAGCACCACAATGGGGGCCCCAGTCTCAGTCAGGTCTGTGCAGTGCCTGGTACAACAGGGGGCCCGATCTCTGTCCAGCACAGCCGTCCAGCACCCAGCACAATGTGTTGGGGCCTCTAGGCACTATTGTAATACACATATTAATAAATAGTCAGAAGGGAATTAAAGATCAAATCTCAAAGGTGGCTGGAGATTTTTGGTGCCTGACTAGAGATGCCCAGAGGTGCTGAGCGTCCACAGCTCCCCTGGACTTCTGGGTGCTGATTAGGGCCCAAACCCAGCCCCACAGGTGTGTCCAGCTGGGCCCCCCAAAGTTGAAAGGGCTTTTTCCATTATATCAGTTTGGGTTTCATCAGCCAGTTGGGAACAGGAGTAAATCACAGCGTGTGAGCCAACATCTCTGCCCACCCCGGAAGGGCCATGCCCTGCCAGAGAAAGGGCTCTGGGGGTGGGGGTACACTCCCAAGTGGGGGACATAATGCAGTAGGGGGAGGGGGAATGGGTGACAGTGGGGGGCGGGTACAGGGGCAAGAGGTGGGGGGTGCAGTTGCCACGGGGGGAGGGGGCAGATACTGCAGGGGGGCAGTTATGGAGGGAGTTACTACAGGGGGCGGGGGCATTAGTGTGGGGGTCACATGCTGCGGGTGGGCAACAGTGGAGGCTGCAAGGGATAAAAAGGGGGCGAACCGGGGGGGCCGGGCTGGTGGGGAAGGGGACGCCCAGGGGAGGGGGGAAAGGAGCCTGCACGGGGGGGGGGGGGGGACCGGTTGCCATAGAGACTCACTCTGGGCCCCAGCCGCCATTTTCCGGCCTCCTCCGGCAGCAGCTGCAGCTGCCCGGCCCCGCCCATCGGGGAGCGGGGGGAGGGGCGACGGCCGGGCCCCGCCCCCAGCCCCAGCTACTGGGCGCCGTAGCGGAGGCGGGGTGGCAGAGCCCGGTGCGGCTCCGCGCCGCAGCCTGGCATTAGGCCGGGACAGGCATGAGGCCAGGCCGCTGCCGGGGGCGAGGGTCTAGCCCCTGCCTTGCTCTGGGAGCCAGGACGCCTGGGTTCTGTCCCAGCTCTGGGAGGCCAGTGGGGGCTGGGAGCCAGGACGCCTGGGTTCTATCCCCAGCCCACCGCTGACTTGCTGCCCATTGTAAGGCAGCACGAGCGTGTAAACCCGAGATCGGGCTCTTCTGCTGTCTGCCGCCCAGCACGGGTGGGGGCTGGAACACAGACTTCAGCTCCCTGCCTGCGCTAACACATATGGTTCCCATGATCCCCAGTGCTGCCCTCATGCTTCTCTGGCCTGCTGAAGCCCTCCAACGCTCTCCCCTCGGCTGCTGCGACCGCTTCCACCTCGCCACCTTCATTCAGGATCCCCAGCACGGAACAGACACTAATGGCAACAGCTGTTAAATCAACCTCTGTTTCCCCACCAGGCCCCCTTCCCTGCGTGGCTACTCCCCTCCACTATTAGGGTTCACTGGGCAGCTGAGCACCTCTTTGTTCCCCTGCGCTGCCCTGGCCTCAATGACGGTGTACCAGCTGGAAGCAGCAATGGGCAGATGCCAGGGAATTCAGCTGCCTGTCTCTGTGTAGAATGTAATGTAGCATTACTCCCTTCTGACCCCCACAGTTAGCCAAAATTCAGGGTAACGTCAGTTAGGATTGAAGCTAGGCAACGTTTTTCAGCCAAAACATTGGGCCAAAAAATGCAGATTTGGGTTGACCGAAAAATGTGAATTTGTGTCAAATTTGCCAAATTGTTTTGGTTTTAAAAAAATCCAAAATATTTCATAATTTTTGAAAGGAAATATTTCAGTTTTTCCAGTTCAAAATGACTTGTCCTTTCAAAATTTACTTTGATTTTATTTAAACAAAATTCAGAGAACGCATAAAAAAGTTTGGAAACCAAATGGTTTGACGGAAACAGGATTTTTTTCCCAGCTTTTTGATTCATTGCCAAATTTGAAAAACTTTCAGTTTGGGTCAACCCTAGTTTTCTTCAATTTTTCAGAATGGTCAGCAAACTGGAAAGACCCTGTCCCTCTGGTCTCCGCGGCTAGTGAGACTTTGCTCACAGTCACAATGTGCCTCTTTCAGGTAGCACTTAGCCTAAAAAGCTTTCACTCCCCCTGGGCTTTTCTCCCTGCTTGTCCGGGCTGAGCCCCTGGCTTTCTGATCCTTCTTGGCTTCTCTTTCTCATGCATACCTCGGCTAAAATGATACCCATCAAACACCTCTGCCCACCACATGCACCTTGTTTTGGGCAATGTGACATATGCCTGTGGTTGGGGTGGAGGCCCCTATTGTTTCATAGAGTTTTCAGGACAGAAGAGACCACCAGTCCTCCTGTACAGCACAGTCCACTTAGTTTTGCTCACTTACCCCATATTGAGCCCAATGACTTTAGTTTGACCAAAGCATTTCAGTCCTCCTCAGGAAACTAAACTGTTGTGTACTGCAGGCAAAGAACAGGAGAAACCAGGCGGCCACCCATGCGCGAGGCCCTGTGATGGCAGGGAATTGATGAGGTCGGACAGATGACCCCCGCTGGTGACCCATGCTGCAGAGGAAGGTGAAAAAACACAAAGGTCCCTGCCAATCTGACTTGAGGGAAATTTCTCCCTGACCCTAAATCTGATGATCAGCTGGATCCCGAGCAAGCAGCCAGGCAGCTAGACAGGATTAATTGGATTCTGAACCACCTCAGAGCCTGGCCTACTCTCTCTGGTGTCCAGTCTCCAATCCCTGATGCTTCAGAGGAACGCAAAAAAAGCCAAACAAACCTAGAACAAACCAGGCCAATTGTGCGTTGGTGGTAAAAGTCCTTCCTCACTCATTTCAGCCACCTGAAAAGGAGTGTAATTGTTTTTACATGTGTCCCAAATGAAGGGCAGTGTTTACACCCACTGGTTTGAACAATCTTTCACCTCACCCATAACAGTCGGAAACATGGGAATTGCCAGACTGGATCAGAGTCATGGCCCATTTAAGTCCAATGTCCTGTCTCTGACAGAGACCAGAACCCGATGATTCAGAGGAAGGTGTGAGAATCCCACAGTGGACAGATATGGAGTAATCTGCCCTCATGAAGGTTTGATCCAACCTCTAATAGAGACTGGCTTAAACCTTGACACACGAGTGTTTATGTCCCTTCCAATCCTCTTGTAAAACTGTTCACTATGAGAACTCTGGAGGTTGTGGTGCAAATGTCCCATTGCTCTTTAAAGTTCCTGGCTTCAATTTAAAACTAAACATCTTTGTTACTGCTTGAGTGATTATAGCAGCTAGAGGCCTCAGCTGAGACCATGGTCTTGTGGGTGCTGCACAGATCCTGACCGAGATCAAGCCCTTGTTGTGGTGGATGTGGCTCAAAACCTGACTAAGATCAGGGCCCTCATTGTGCCAGATGCTTCATAGACCCAGGCCAACATTAGTGCCTTATTCTGCTGGGCACTGCACAGTGAGAATCTGTTCATGCCCCAAAGAGTTTACAATCTATATAGCCCAAAGGATGGATTTTTATCCCATTTTACAGATGGGGAAATGGAGGCACAGAGAGACTGAAGGGACATATGCATTGCTATGCTGAGTGTTGCAATGCCTAACTCTTAAGTGCCCTGCTGCCTAGTGGCATCCTGAGCCTTGAGTTGGGTATCCATGCACTATATGAGGAGAGTTAAGCGCTGAGGACAGGAATTCTCAGAAGCCAGCAAGATGAGCAGGGACCCACTTAAGTTAGCCGGGAGTGAAGTGCACAGGAAAGTGTGGGGGAGCTTAGGGACCAGATTCACAAAGATGCTTAGGCACCTAACTCCCATTGAGCTGGGCCTCCACACACCTCCCTCTGCTTGGGATTCTCAGCCATGAATCCTCTTCTGGAGCCAGGCGCCTAAGCCAGGATATTCCTTTCTTGTATAAAAGCACAGAAACTCCATCATACCTAATAGCCCAGCCTCTCCCCTGGGATGAGGCAGGTTTGGGTTCCTGCTTCAAGAAATATGTAATTATTTATTCAAAGTGAAACAGCTTTAACAGAAGAGAATGGTGGAGAGGGACCCATCTGAGAGGACCCTAGAGCTAGGCTTGGCAAAGTGTATATATACATCTTCTGCTGCCTAATTCCTATATAAGTTTGACAGATAATATCCATGTTTATTTGTAAGCTTTTTTTAAATCAATGTAAGTGTTCACAGTTGCAGGAAATTATGGGTGGAGATCAGACAATGGGGGGGGTAGACAATAATTATGTAATGGCAATAGATGTTGGGTTTCAAAAAGTTAAAGCTTTATAACGGTTAAAACACCAATTGTCAACATCACATGTCCAAATATGCCAAGTAAATATACTTAAATCAAACTCTGCTAAGTTCTCAAGCCGCATTTCTCTTACTTTGCCTGTCTGTACATTGCAGTTATCAATATAAATATGTTTGTCAGTTTGTGTGTGTTGGTGAAATTGATGTCTGGCCATATTTGCTGATCAAAATCTTGCCCTTCCAAGCCCACCTGTTGCCCAGTGGTCAGGGCGATCTGCTGGGTTGTGGGAGACCGAGCTGAAGCTGAGTATCGCACATCCCAGGCGTGTGCACTGACCACGGAGCTACTGGCTATTTTACACACACACTGCCTGATAGGTGTGCTCTGAGCATGCCTGCTGGATGGGACTCTGCTCAGGGGAATGTCTAGTAAAGTTTGACAATCCCACTGCAGTTGAAGAATGGACAAGGGCTCTGAGCAGCTCAGTAGCTGTGGGGTGACATAAGGACTTAGTGGCTGTCTATGGAGTTAGGAGGCAGCTGAGTGGGGGTTTTGGGAAAGTTAGTGGCTCTTAATTGTTGAACTTAGGCACCTACAGAGACAGACACCTGAGTCCCTTTGTGGATCTTGACCAAAATGATTTCTCCAGGGTCACATAGGTAGTTTGTGGCAGAGATGGCTATTGAGCCCAAATGTCCTGTACCCCAATGCAGCACCTTAACCACACCACAGTCATTCCTCTCCTTTGCATTTGAAGTGGCCACATAGATAACTGATTTAATGGATGTGAAGGGCCTGCTCTGAGTTCCCAAGGGACCTGCCATGCCCAGCGTGTGCCCATTCAATGGCTGACATGAGGCAAAATGCCCAGGCAAAGCAGCTCAAAGCCAGCACAGGGACTCTAAGGGGGGAGGCAGTAGCTAAGCAGATCTGGGGCTCTGTGTCAGCTTCAATGGTGTTGTGGGAATGAGACCAGGAGGGGGGGCACAAGACCGTTGGCAACAATCCCCCTTTTGTCAGCACGGCTGCGATGACCTCATCCTGTTCCGGGGGACAATGCCCCCCGTGTTCCCTGGCCGGGGGCTCCCCAACAATGAGCCCAGTCAGGGCTGGCAAGCGGAAGTGACGCTGTGGGAGCCCCGTTGCCAGGGAAGCAGGGCAGCTATGCCCCACGGAGTGGGGGCGACAGGGAGAGCTGGCCCCCCACAATGTGACAGGGAGGTTAATAAATGCAGGGGGGAGAGGGCTGAGGTTTTTTGCCATTTGGGAGCTTTGAAGCTCTCATGGTCCATCCCCCCAGCCATGAACACACACCTGCAGGGAGAGTTAGCCCTGGAGGGGAACCACTTGCCCAGAGTTGCTGGCAATGCCAGGATTAGAACCTAGGAGTCCAGGGGTGTGTGTGTGTGGGGGGGAGGGTAGGTCTCATGGTTGTGTGGCCCCGCCACCAAAGGAGGTGGAGGGAGTAGGGAGAATAGACGATGGACTCAGATGGGGCAGAGCTCCCACTTCCTCACCCCACCCACCCCAGGATGGACATTTGGGGCAGGGTTTCACAGCCCTTGTCACTGTGCCCCCATGGCAAGGATGTGGCAGAAATATGCCCAGAATGCAGGATGACTCAAAGGGCCCCTTCAACCACAAACCCCACTCCTCTCTCAGAGTGGGGATAAAATCCAGTGGTCCTCACTCCCATCCCCCCTGCTCTAGCCCACTGGACCACAGTCCAGGATACAACCTATGATTCCTGGCTCCCACTATCCCACCTCTGACCATAAGATACTTTTCTCTCCTAGGAGCTGGGTAGTCAAGACTCCTGGGTTCTCTCACCAGCACTGGGAGGGGAGTGGGGTCTAGTGGTTAAAGCAGGAGGGCTGGGAGACAGAACTCCTGGGTTCTCTCACCAGCTGTGGGAGAAGAGGTGTGCGTGTGCGCATGCGTGTGCACATGCAGGTCCCCTCCTCAGGTTTGCAATGGCTCCATTCATTACAGATCTGCCCCAGAAAAGCCGTGTCTAATCTGATTTGTAATTGGTACTAATTAGCGTTAATCACAGTGGGAAACACAGACCGGGGACCTTGGCTGGGGATAGGGGATAGAATGGAGCTGCTAATGAGTGGAATAGAGTTGGAGAAGTTTGGCAAGTCCTGACTTCCCCCACCTCCTCTCCCAGACCTGGGGATAGAATCCAGGCACCCTGACTCTCAACTCCCCTGTTCTAACCCACTAGACCCCACCCCCTTCCCACAGTTCATTCACATCAGCGGTGCTCCATTGGCATGACAAGCATTGCCAAACATGTACGATAAACTCAGATGCCTCTGATTTCTGCCAGGGGGTGGGTACAACCCTGCCCGCAAGGGAGAGGGTCACACACTGCGTATTTTGGCTCCATGCCCATGTCACTCCTGCCCATTGGAATCCCCTGGTGACTGAAATGCTTCTCAAAAAGTGGTGTGGGAGGAGCTGTCGGGGAGCTCAAGCCATCTAGCCAGATGCTGGAGACATAGGGTGGAATGGGCAGGGAGCTTGAACCACCCAGCTGGGCACCAGAGCCATCAGGCAACACAGCTGGCAGGGGGCTAGAGCCACCCAGCTTGATACCGGAGCCAGGGGGCAACACAGCTGGCAGGGGGCTAGAGCCACCCAGCTGGATACTAGAGCCAGGGTGCAGGACAGCTGGCAGGGGACTAGAGTCACCCAGCTTGATACCGGAGCCAGGGGGCGGCACAGCCGGCAGGGGGCTAGAGCCA
>NW_020664440.1:29235024-29250307 GCF_002925995.2 Terrapene triunguis
TACCGGAGCCAGGGGGCGGCACAGCCGGCAGGGGGCTAGAGCCACCCTGAACCAATCAGCGCGGCCGCAGGCAGCCGCTGACTTCCGGGAAGGGGGCGGCTGGGGCCGGGCCGTGGAGCTGGAGCTGGAGGTAGCGAATCTGGCGCTGAGCCCGGCGCGGGGCTGGGGAGCGGAGCGCTCGGGGGCTCCCGCGCAGGGGCCGGGCTGTGCCGTGGGGTGAATGGCCCCACAAGGTGCCCCGGGCAGGCTGCCCTACAGGGCTGGGATCAGCCGGCTGCAGCCCCGTCCCCTGTGCTCCTTGCCCCCGGGGAGGCGGGAGCTGTGGGGGTGTCCGGTTCATTGGCAGCCAGGAGAATAGAGACGGGGAGGGGGGTCTATGGCTCCCAGCCCCCAGCTCTATCCGCTAGACCCCACTCCCCTCCCAGAGCTGGGGATAGAACCCAGGTGTCCTGGCTCCCACCCGCACACCCCTGCTCTCATCAGTACAGCCCCAGAGCTATATGTGTGTGGAGTTTAACTAGCAGCTTTGGGGTATCTCCCCTGATGACCCCACCCACCCCTAAGGACCCCGTCCTCGGTCAGAGGGGATGGCATGAACCTGCAGCGCTGCCCCTCTAGGAAGTGTCTGAAGCTCAATCCCCACCCTAAATCCCTCCATGCACCGGGCAGCCTTGGGGCACACGCGTCCTGGGGGTGAGGGGGTTCTTATTGGGATGGGGGAGGTGTGCAGTGCCCATGCAGCCAATTGGCCGGGCCTGTAGGGGATGGCATGTGGGGACCATATGGCCAGCTCTCTGGGGCAGTGGGGAGAGGTGTTTGGTGCCCATGTAGCCCTCTCTCTGGGGCAGTGGGAGGCAGATCTCTGGGTGAATGGGGGAGGCTCAGTGCTCCTGGGGCTAGGTCTCTCTGGCAGTAGAGGAAAGGGGCGGTCATCCATGGGCCTGGATCTCCTGGGCAGTAAGGGGGTGTGCAGTGCCCATGGGGTCGGTTCTCTGGGGCAGTGTGGGGAGGTACAGCGTTCGTGGGGCAATCAGGAGCATGTGGTGTCCATGGGACCAGCTCTGGGGGAGGTGCAGTGCCCATGGAACCAGCTCTTTAGGGCAGTGGGGGGCCTTGGTACCCATGGGTTTGGCTCTCCAGGGTGTGTGTGAGGGGGTGGTAGCCTGGCATAGAAGCTGAGTGATCCCCATCTTTTCCTCCCTCCCAGATGCCCTGAGCCTGGTGTCCGGGGCTGGGAGGCACAGGGAAGCACCATGGACCCTGAGATCTCCATCATGCTGCAGTGTCCGTCTCCCAAGGGCCTGTCAGAGACAGAGGTGCGGGCTGAGCTCTCCCCAGCCTACGACCGGCGCCAGCTGCCCGGGGGCCAGGCCTGGATCGACGCTGTCTGGGAGGCCCGGTGCCGCCACAGCCCCTGGCTTTTCAACGGCTCCAAATTCCGGCTGCATTCAGCCCAGCTGGATGGGGATTCCCTGACCTTTCGTCTGGGCCTCACCTGCTACAAGGACTTTCTGGGTACCAACCGGGCTGGCATGGCCAGGCACCTCCAGCAGCAGGGGCGGCAGGACTTTGGGGACAGCCAGGCCTACCTGGCGGAGCCGCTGGGAGTGGGCGCCATGGTGCATACCGCTGATGACTGCTTCGTCTTCCTACGGCGCAGCCTGAAGGTGGGCGAGGCGCCTGGCCTCGTAGACATCCCCGGGGGGCATCCTGAGCCACAGGTGGGTCCACCCAGCACCCCTAGAATGGAAAGGCCCCAGATCCATTCCCCACCCCCTGAGCCAGCCAGTTCTCCCCCACCCTGGGAAACCTTAACTCCCACCGCCTGCCCCCATTGCACATCTCCTGGACTCCCTGTAAGCGTAGGAATGTTTTTTCCCTGGGATCCACCTCCCTTGCTGTGTTCCACTCCAGAGGTGGCTGCATTTCCTGACCCTGGGCTCCTTCCTCTGCTGCAGGCTGTGGTGGGGGATGTCCCAGAAGAATCCATCCGTTTGCAGGATCTCCCCAGACAGATGGTTGTCAAGGAGATCTTCACCTCCATCCTGCGGGAGATCCGAGATGAGGTGAGAGATGTGGGGTATTGGCTGTTGGTGTCTCTGTGCTCTGCTGCCCCTCACTAACCCGCCTCCCTGCTCCATAGGTCAACCTGCCACTGCCCACCCTAAGCCAGCCAGTGCTGCTGGGCATCGCTCGGAACCAGACCAGCGCAGGTCGGGCCAGCGCTGAGTTCTATGTCAGGTAATGGGGCTAATTCAGTGCACAGAGAGGCCAGGAGGGCTATGCTAGGCACAGGGAGAGCTCAGGAGGCAGAGGTCCACTTTGGTGGATCTGGCTCAGGCACTGTTGATTCAACTGCTGGCTTAAACCCATCTCCTGACTGTTTGGATCTAGAAGCTAGAGGAACCCTGAATTGGTGATAGATCCAATCAGCAATTGGGGTGCAACCTCTCCCCACATCCTGGGGCCCTGACTTCATTTACCATATCCTCCCCACCCCCAGCCAAAATAAACATACTAGCATGGCGCCAAGATTGGGACCTCACATTGTGCCAGGCACTGCACAGACCCTGACTGAGATTGGGGGCCCCCCATCATGCCAGGTGCTGCACAGACACACAGTGAGACAGTCCCTGCCCTGAGGAGCTTGCAGTCTAACTAGACAGAAGAAGGATTGTTATCCCCATTTTACAGATGGGGAAACCGAGGCACATAGCAGGGATGCAACTTGACAAGGTGTCTGAGAATCAGTGGCAGAGCTAGGAATAGAACCCAGGTGTCCTGAGCTGTTACCACAAGGCCAGGCTTCAACTTTGCTGCACATAGGGACAGAGAATAAACAGGTGCAGCTGCCATTGGGCCTCAGGTCCGGATGTCTCCGTTCTGCTAATGGAGCCGCCCCATGTCCCAGGTGCAGTCTGACGTTGGAGCAGGTGAAGCAGAGATATGAGATCGGGGGGCCTGAAGCTCAGGAATCCACTGGCATCATCTTTATCAAGAGAGAGGTAAGGGGAGGCACAGCCTGGCAGATGGGAATAGAACCCAGGAGTCCTGACTCCCAGCCCCCCTGCTCTAATCCACTGGACCCCATTCCCCTCTTAGACCTGGGAATTGAACCCAGGAGTCCTGGGGGAGTCCCGGCTCTCCCAGCTCCTGTGGTCGATAAGGGTCACACATGAGCTCTGGGTGGTGCCGGTAGGTACCCTGCCTCCCTCCTCCCTGGCACTGATCCCGTGGTGTCCCTGTGCTTCCCCTGCAGGACGTCCTGACTCTGGAGCAGACCGGAGGGATGTGGAGGGAGCTGTGCCCATCTGCCAAGGGGGCTGTCAGACTCTACACCCTGGTTCAGGGTGGGGGGCAGTGACAGGAAAGGGACTGACCCCCCCGGGCCACCATGGGGGCTTTTCTGTGCCAAACTGAGCATCGACAGACCCTGCAAGCTCTCTGCACATGCCAGCCCTATGTCGTGGAGCCAGCAGGAGGGGGATCACTGCAGGAGCAGACTCACCTCTCCAGGGGTAGGGCCCAATTCTGGCTGTTGAGAACCCATCTCCCAATAAAGAACTTATTCTTTGACGGCAGTGGCAGGTGCTAAGCCTCTGGCATGATCCCATTTCCCAGAATGCACTGGGCTGGCCCAGCCCTGAAGGAGGCAGCAGCACTTCCCCATGCCCTCCTATCTGGATAATCTCGGCCAGCTGCCATCAGAGCTGAACAGTGTGTGTGTGTGTGTTGAGGGGGGACGACTGGCTAGCCCAGGGGAGTGTGGAATGGGATTTGGGGCCTTTCCCCTCTAGGGGGCACTGGCTGGGGGAAAGGATACACTTTAGCCCCTTTCCCAAGGGCTACATGAGCTCTAAGGGAATCCCAATCCCCAGAGGGGGGCTGGTGCACCCCGGAGACTCTGATGGTTCCCCCAGCTCTCTGGTCTGCATTGTCCAGTCTTACCATGCAGCAACCCCTCAGCTGGCCCTCTTGCCCCAGGCTGGATAATAGCACTAGTCTCTCATGATGATAATACAAAATCCTCTGCCCCATCTCCCCTCACAGAGCCAGGGCGAGAAACTAGGAGTCCTGACTCCCAACCCCATGTTCTAACCACTGAACCACACACACCCTGCTCACGTAGAGAAGGATCAAAATTCCTGGGGTCAGTGGGGAGTGGGGTCTAGTGATTAGATCTGTGCAGGGTCTTTCCCCAGTCAGAGCTGGGCAGTGGATGGGGTTGTCCCTGCACACCTATGGACATCACATTCATGGCTGGAGGCGTCAGCCATAAGCGTCCTGGGATGCTGGGGCCCTGGAGACATTAATCATGGTCTCGGCCGGCCCAAGGGCAGCTCAGCCCCTAATCGGCTCAAGGAGGGGTGAATGGCTAGTTTGATGGTGAGGCCTGGAATCCCGGCTCGTTAATTGTATTCGAGCTGCCAATAAGCTGGATAATCGGAGCTGAGTGGGGGGAGCGGCTAAAGCCTTGAGATACGGCCTTCTCTCGCGCCATCCCAGCCTAAGATCGCTCCTGTGGGAGCCTGTGGACTATGCACGGATCCTTCCCACCAACCCCATCTGTCCTGAGTTCCCTCGGCCTTCGCCCCATAAATTGCATTAATCTGCCATGCCCCAACCCTGGGAGAAACTGAGGGACAGAGAAGGTGATGGATGTACCTGATATCACACAGCGAGGTGGTAAAGTCAGGAATAGAACCTACACGTCCTGATGCCCAGCTCTGCTGCTGTAACCACTAGGATGCCCTCCCTACCCAGAGCAGATAGTAAACTATTATTATTATCATCATCATCATATTCTTCGCAACTGCCTTGGCTGGTGGAATGAAGTAGGCCAAGGGTGTGTGAGTCAGGGCCTCCCCCAGCCGTCCATATCAGTGGGTGGTGCTGGGGAAAGGGCTCTGTGCAGCAAGGAGGTGAAAGGTGACTCCAGGAGCACAAGCCCTGGGCCGACACGAGGTGATGCCACAAGCCAACCTGACTCACTGAGTCACCTCCTGCTGGCCAGGGGCTGCTGTCATGGCCTCAGCTCCTGCTTCCCCCCCCCAACATTAACCCCTAGACCTCACTCCCTGCCCCGTGCTGAGGATAGAACCCAGGAGTCCTGACTTCCAGTCCCTGCCCAGGGAGTGGATTGCACAGTGTGGGGGTACCTCACCCTTAGCCTCAGTTTACCTGTTCTTAATTTCACCCCATTTTTTCCTCATTTCCCCCAAGACACCCTCCTTTCCTGCCCTTTCCCCTGTCTCCCACTGCCCCAGCTTATGGTGGGGCTGGCATCTGGGATGCTTCCTTCTGCAGCGGGGCCTTGGCCCTTCAAACCCCCTTTGCAAACAGGAGACCTGGCAGCCAGAGCTGGAGCGGCCTGCAAAGCGGATGTGGGGCGCCACCGTGTGTGGCCAGGCAGCACTGCTGGGCCTGCTGCAGGGTCCAGACCCAGCCCAGAGTAGAGAGGAAAAGGGGATGGACAGAGAGACAGTGGTGGAGGGGGATGGATGGGTGGGTATGGGCATAGACAGGCAGGCAGGTGGGGAGAGTGACCTGAAGAAGAGCCCTATGAAAGCTTGTCTATTTCAGCAAGGGAAGTTGGTCTAATAAGAGCTATTACCCCACATGCCCTGTTTGGCTCAGATAGGTGGGCCTGGGCAGGGCCGGGTCCAGGCACCAGCCCACCAAGCTTGTGCTTGGGGCGGCACCTGGAGGGGGGCGGCGCGGCGCTCCAGCCGCCGGGGAGAGCGGGGCCATGGCCGGGGCTTGCCGCCCTGCCCCCAGTGCTCTGGCCGCCCTCCCCCTTGGCGCCCTCCCCCCGGCCGCCGGGGGGAGAGCGGAGCCCCCGCGGGGCTTGCCGCCCTCCCCCTGGGGCTCCGGCCACCCCACCCCCCCGCGGGGGGGGGGGGGGGGCGGCCGGAGGCTTTTTTGCCTGGGGCGGCAAAAAAGCCAGAGCCGGCCCTGGGCCTAGACAGACAGTCATAGGCAGGGATGGAAGATGAACCTTGCTTCCAGGACCCCCCCCCCCCCCCCCCCGATTATTCCACATTTGCCCAGTAGGGGGAGCCTCCCCCCGCTCGCGGCAAGTGCCGCTGGCGCATGCAGGAGCTGGAATACCGGGCTAGATGGGCTCCCTCGACTGGCCAGTCCTACCTGAAAGACTACAACCCCCAGAGGCCTTTGCGGCCCCAAAGCTGCGCCTCCAGGTCACGTACTTGCCCATGATGCCTGGTGGGTGGGACTGGAGCCGTTGAGTTCAGTTTGCAGCTGTGATTGCTGGGAGACTGGCAGTGTGGTCTGGGATTGGGTAACTACCCCCAGGCAAGGGGCGCTGAGAAAGAGGAGGAGGGGAGCGAGAGAGCTGGGGAGTGGGATTGGTGGGGAGGAGGCTCTGGGGTAGGGGGCAGGAGAGTGGGATTGGTGGGGGAGGGGCTCTGGGGGCGGGGGCAGGAGAGTGGGATTGGTGGGGAGGGGGTTCTGGGAACAGGGTAACTGCCTGGGGGCATTCTAGGGAGGCTGAGGCTGTACAGAGCGCAGGAGCAGGGTGGGAACGACTAGTATGGATCCAGGGGGGGCAGAATCTCAGCAGCCTCTCCCTAGGGCTCCTGGGAGAGGGAGCTGGAAGTCTGGGAGTCGAAAGAGGCAGCAGAACCAGGTTAGAGCCAGTCACAATCTCCCCTGCCCCTGACTCTAAATCCCAGCCAGTCTTCTCCCATGGCTGAGCTGGTGACACCTGTCTCCATGGCCAGATTTCTTGCAGGGGTTCCCCCCTCCAGTTCAGGCTTGGTTGGGTGGGGGCAGCAAGAGACGACAGGAACCCCTCTCTAGGAGTGAGTTGGGAATAGAACCCAGGAGTCCTGGCTCCCAGCCCCCTTACTCTAACCCATTAGACCCCTCTCCTCTAACAGAGTTGGGAATAGAACCCAGGAGTCCTGGCTCCCAGCCCCCTTACTCTAACCCATTAGACCGCTCTCCTGTAACAGAGTTGGAAATAGAACCCAGGAGTCCTAGCTCCCAGTGGCTCATTCAGCCCTTTCTACTGAGGCTGCTGGGGAGGAGGGGTTATGTGGGGTTCCCTCTAAAATGAGCCCCCACCACCACTCCCTCCATTCTCTGTCCCCCATCTCTTTCAGAACCCGGATGTCCGTCTGTCCAAAGCCTTGTCCTATGTTTTGCGTCATGGAGCAGCCCAGCTGGGGCTGGAGATGGGTGCTGGTAAGTGCACTCATACTCCCACGCATCTGCTCCCCCTGGCCCTGCAGGCGGGCTTCAGGACAGCACCTCTCCTATGGAGAGAGAGCTACTGAACCCCAGCAGAAAGGGCTGAGACAGGGGACCCTCTGCTTAGGTACAACCCCCCATAGCTGACATGGGATCCCTGGCCTGCGGCTGACCCTGGCTCTCCTACCTGCCTCTGGGGCCTGAAAGTTCAGGCGGTCATCAGGGGGGGCACTTGGTATTGGTGCATGTGCTCCCTGTGCCCAAGGAGGTGGTGGGAGATAGAGCATAGAGAAGGAGACTAGGGCTGGGCCTGCGATCCACAGACTCATTGCACTAAACAGCCCAGGCCCCTGCTCCAGAGGCTGTGGGCCCCTGCAGGTTATTGGGGACAGGGGTGTGCTGACACGAACTGGCCTGCCCTCTGCTGGAGGGCCCATGGATGGGCACTGCCCCAGCACACCTGGGTTCTTCAGCCCCTTAGTGCCCTGGGTTGGGTGGGAGGAGAGCCGGAAGGGGTAGGGCATCTTGTGGAGGCCAAGCTGGTCTTTTCCCTCAACCACCCCCAGTGGATTGCAGAGGGAGATGATGGGGTTAGATGGACCTTGGCATAGTTGGGGCAGGAGATGGGGTAGATCAGATCAGGGGAGGGATGTGTTAGAGCATGTGAGGACAGGTTAGGTCTAGGCCTTACCAGTGAAGGTTGGAGGGATGAGTAGGAGCTGCAAGGGGGTGTCAGTCTCGGCCGCACTGATTGGGGGTGCAAAGGGGGTTTAGATCTTGGCCTAGCCAGTTGTGCGGGAATGGGGTAGGGCATGCAAGGAGGGGCAGATCTCACCCTCGCTGGTTGGGGGAACAGTGGTGTAGGTGTGGGGGTGTTGTGCAAGGAGGAAGGATGAGGTAGGTCATGCGGAGGGCAGGTCTCACCCTCGCTGATTGTGGGGACAGGGAGGATGTGATAGGATGAGTGGGGCAGGGGGGTTGGGGTGTGGGGATGGGGACAGGGCAAGCAAGGGGGGCAGGTCTCTGCCTAGCCCATCATGGGGGTGGGAGAGGACAAGTGTGGGGGGGGCAGCAGGTCTCGGCCTAGCCCATTGGGGTGTGGGGAAGGACCAGGTTTCGGCCTAGCCCATCAGAGTGCGTGGAGGGGGCAGGTCTCTGCCTAGCTGGTCTTATCTGTCTCCCCTCCCTAGATGGGTTCGTAGACGTGGCTGCCCTGCTGAGCCTGCCCCGCTTTGGGGGTGTCTCTGTGGCCGATGTGCGACACGTCGTGGAGACTAACGAGAAGCGCCGCTTTGCCCTGCGCCCGCACCCTAGTGACAGGCGCTTGCAGATCCGCGCCAACCAGGGGCACTCACTGCAGGTGCTGGGGGAGGGGTGGTGGGTAGCAGAGAGGGACCCCTCTTCTGGGGAAGCGTGGGGGGGATTGAGTGGAGTGGGCAGTGGGAATCCTACAACCTGGGGTCCCAGAGCATGTGGGATGGGTCAGAGCAGGATCCTCATTCTCCCAGGATGAGGAGTCAGGGGGAAGGACAGGATCCTTGCTTCAGGGGATGAGGGGCAGGGGCACCTTGGACATAAGAAGGGGCAAGAGAATGGGGGCTAAGGGGAGCACAAAAAGGGACTCTAGGCCAGAAGCACCATTGTGATATCCCTCCAATCCCTCACTAGCAGGTGTCAGAGCTAGAGCTGATCCCACTGCTGGAGCCCACAGCCCTACCCCAGACCATGGCCCATGGCACTTACCTGCGGCACTGGCCGGCCATCTGCCAGGGGGGCCTTTCCCGCATGGGGCGCAACCATATCCACCTAGCACCTGGGCTGCCCGGGGATGGACATGTCCTCAGCGGTGAGTGTGCACGTTGTACGGGGGAGAGAACCCAGGAGTCCTGCCCCCCTGTCCCTGGTGCAGTAGTGGGGAGCTTTCTTTGGGGATGGAGGGGCTATGATCCCGAGGGACACTGGTGGTTCTGTGTACAAAGCCCAGTCAGCTGGGGGGATGTGGGTGGGTCTAGGAGTTGCTCCCCATAGCCCGCTTTTGACCACCTCTTTGACTATTGATCCACAGGGATGAGGCAGGACTGTGATGTGGCTATAGTGATCAATGGGCCCCAGGCGCTGGCAGGTGAGTAAGGGGATTGGGGGTGGGGGAGAGTCTCTGATGGAAACCAAGAAGTTTCCTTAACCCTTCCAACTGAGGCACCTATCTTCTCAGCAGCAGAACCCAGGAGTCCTGGCTCCCAGCCCCCTCCTCTAACCACTCAACCCCAGTCCCCACCCTGAGTGGAGGATAGAACCCAGGTGTCCTGGTTCCCATAACCCTGTGTGTTGCTTCCCCCTGCAGATGGGATCAAGTTCTATCGCTCAGCTAATGGTGTCATCCTCACACCGGGTGATGCTGAAGGCCTCCTGCCTCCCCAGTACTTCCAAAGAGTCCTGCAGCTCCGGCCTGACAGTAAGAGTCTCCCCCACCTTGCCTCCTCTGGGGGGGGAGAGGGGGGGCTTGGCACTGTGGGTAGGACAGTCGCTGACCTCTCCATCACCCCATGAGCCCCACCCACTAGAAAGAGAGGAAGGGACTTGTCCAAAGTCATATAGCAAGTGGGGAGTAGGACTCAGCAGTCCTGACTCCCACTCCCCCTGCTCTAACCCACTAATTTCCACTCCCCTTCCCACATTGGGGATAGAACCCTGGAGTCCGGGGAGCAATTCCCACCCTTCCACAGAGTCACAGACCTGCCCAACATAGTGAGAGCTTGGTTTATTACTCTGTGTTTGCAGTCCCAGCCGACATGCCTGGCTGGCAACTCGTGGTAGAATCCAAGTAGCTGTGGCTTTGATCCTCTCCCAGGGAGTGGCAGAGAAGTGCCCATGGGCCAGTGTGGGGTGGAGGGTCCTGTCATTCCCTGGCATGGTTGGCGAGGGCAGGTGGGTGCAGGAAAGCCAGCTGCTGCCAACACCTTTCTGTATCCTTCTTCTCTCTTTCAGGGCGTCTGCTACCCCTCAAGTGACCCCCACAGGGCCGAGCCGGCTCCAGGGCCATGACATGGAGGAGAATCAGGGCAGGAGAGAGCAGTGTAAAATAACATCCCTATTGTTCCATCTGCTGCAGCCTCTTTAACCATCTCTCTGCTGGATTTGCCGCACTCCCCGCCTCCCCCCCAAACACACACACACAGACCTGTACTCCCCTTTCCATAGAGCACATGCAGGAGTGCTGGGGTGGCAGCGGGCACGAGAAGGGATGGGTGGATTAAGGGGTGGCTTGGGCTGGGGTTGTGTAGGCCATTGAGGGGTGGTGTTGGGGCATGGTGTGTAGGGAATTTGAGGGGGGGTAGGTGTTGGGGTGGCTGGGTTGGTTAGCTGGGTGTGTACGGAAACGTGGAGGCTGGGGTTTTGGTGCATGGGGGAGGGGCTTGGGAATGTGTGTGTAGGGATTGGTGGGCTGGTTAAGTTCTGTATGGGGAGGAGGGTGGGTGTGTTGGGGATAGGAGGGTAGGTGGTTGTGATGGGTGGGTGAGGGGTCCATTGTACAGATGGCTGCTCCCTCCCTGTAGGTGGGGCCAATGTTGGCCCCAGTTCTCCCCCCTCCCTGTTGCCCCTTGGTACCCAGCAGGAGATGGGAGCAGTGCTGAGTGCTCACAGGGCCTCGTGGCCCCCTGTCAGCTTGTAGAAAAGCTCCTCGTCGAGGCCCCGGCCCTTGTCGGTGGAGCGGGTGGACAGGAAGATGTACCCCCCGATGTACTCGTGCACGATATTGCACCCGGCCGACACGCTGCTGAATGCCACATTGATGTGCTCATCAAATTCAATCGCCACCTGGGAGAGAGGACGGTAGTGAGGGGCTGGTTGGGGAAAAGAACACAGGAGTCCTGGCTCCCACCGTTTAATGTTGTTAGGAACTGGGGAACCTTTTGGGGAAGAAGTAGCCTGTACCGGGGGAGAATGGACTCCACCTTAACCAAAATGGAACCAGACTACTGGCATGCAAAATTAAAAAGGCTGTAGAGGAGTTTTTAAACCAAGAGCTGGGGGGGGTAAGCAGACAGGTGTGGAGGAGCATATGGCTCAGCAGAGACATCCCTTAGGGATGAATTTATTCAAGGGCAAACTCAGTATCTTAAGATGGAGGATAGGAAAGAAGTTGGTAAAGTACAGATAGGAGCTAGTAAGGAACGGTCAAACATACGACTCTCATTTAAACATAACACATGAAGGCAATCGACTAAATATTACAAAATGTACAAGGGCTTACATACTAATGCTAGAAGTCTAAATACTAAGATGGGTGAACTCGAGTGCCTGGCGTTAAATGAGGATATTGGTATAATAGACATTACAGAAACTTGGTGAAATGAGGCTAATCAATGGGACATGGTAATACCAAGGTATGAAATATATAGGAATGACAGTAGGTCATGCTGGTGGGGGTGAGGTGGCACTACATGCTTTAAAAAAAGGGAAAACCTTAAATGAATCAAACTACTGTAAAATCTCTCTGGGTAGAAATTCCAAGCTTGAATAATAAGAGGATTGCAGTAGGAATATACTACTGACCACGAGAGTGACCGTGATTGTGAAATGCTAATGGGGGCTTCAGAGGCTACAAAACCAGAAATCACAGTAGTAATGGGTGATTTCAACTATCCTCATATTGACTAGGTAAATGTCACCTCAGAATGGGGATGCAGAGATGACCCCCCCGTAAATGGCTGCTTCCTGGTGCACCTAGTCTTGTAACCCACAAGGGGAGAGGCAATTCTTGATTTAGTCCTAAGTGGAGTACAGGACGTGGTCCCAGAAGTAACTATGGCTGAACTGCTCGGTAACAGTGACCATAATGTAATTAAATTTAGCATCCTTGTAGGGGGGGAAATACCAAAAAAACCTTACCCCACCATGGTTACATTTAACTTTAAAAAGGGAAACTATACAAGAATGAGGATGTTAGACGGAAATTAAAAAGAACAGTCACAGGAGTACTCCTGCAGCCAGCATGGAGACGACTTAAAAATACCATAATAGAGGCTCAGACTAAACGTATACCCCAAACCAAAAGAGACATGGCTAAGAACAGAGTATTGGAGAGAAAAAGGCACCCTTTAAAACGTGGAAGTCAAATTCTAATGAGGAAAATAAGAAGGCACACAAACTCTGGCAAGTAAAATGTACAAGTGTAATAAAACAGGCCAAAAAAGAATTTGAAAGGTAACTTGCTAAAGATGCAAAAACTAACAGTAAGAATTTTCTTAAGTACATCAGAAGCAGGAAGCATGTCAGACAACCAGTGGGGCCACTAGACAACCAAGGTGTTAAAGAAGCACTCAGGGAAGACAAGGCAAATCGCAGAGAAGCTAAATGGATTCTTTGTATGGGTCTTTGCAGCAGAAAATGGGAGATACCCACACTCCAAGCTATTTTTTTTGGGTGACTAATCGGAAGTATTGTCCCACATAGATGTGTCAATAGACATGGTTTTGGCACATATTAGTAAAACTAAACAATATTAAATCACCAGGACCAGATGGTATTCACCCAAAAGTTTGAAGGAAGTCAAATATGAAATTGCAGAACTGTAGTTTGTAACCTATTGCTGAAATCAGCCTCTGTAGCAGATGACTAGAAGATAGCTAATGAAATAGCAAATTTTAAAAAAAGACTCCAGAGACAATCCTGCCAATTACAGGCCAGTAAACCTAACTTCAATACCAGGCAAATTGGTAGAAACTACAGTAAAGAACACAATGATCAGACAAAGAGATAAACACACTTTATTGGGGAAGAATCAACATAGCTTTTGTGAAGAGAAGTCATGGCTCACCGGTCTAATGGGATGATTAAGGGTATGGAATAGCTTCCATACAAGGAAAGACTAAAGATTAGGGCTGCTCAGCTTAGAAAAAAGAGACAACTAAGGGTGTGTGTGAGATAAAGGTCTATAAAATCATGAATGGCATGGAAAAAGTGAATAGGAAAGTGTTATTTACCTTTTCCCACAATACAAAAACCAGGGGTCGCCAGATGAAGTTAATAGGCAGCAGATTTAATACAAACAAGAGGAAGTACTTTTTCACACAATGCACAACTAACCTGTGGAACTCATTGCCATGGGATGTTGTGATGGGCAAAAGTATAACTGGGATCCAAAAAGAACTGGATAAGTTAGTGGTGGATAGGTCCATTGATGACTATTCGCCAACATGGCCAGGGACGTAACCTTATGCTTTGGGTGACCCTAAACCTCTGATCACCACTAGCCAAGAATGGAAGATAGGGGTGGATCACTCCATGCCTCTCCTGTTCTCTACACTCTGGCTGAAGCTCTGATATAGGCCACTGTTGCCCAGGCTACTGGGCAAGATAGACTATGGTTTGACCCAGTAGGGCAGTTCTTATATTAGAATCGGTTACAAGATAATAGGGTTAGAAGGAATAGCCAGCATGGATTTGTCAAGAACAAATCATGCCAAACTCACTTAATTTCCTTCGTGGACAGGACTACTAGCCTAGTAAATGTGGGGGAAGCAGCAGACATGGTCTATCTTTATTTTAGTAAAGCTTTTGACATAGTCCCACATGACACTCTAATAAGCAAACTAGGGAAATGTGGTCTAAATGAAATTACTATAAGGTGGGTGCACAACTGATTGAAAGACTGTACTCAGAGTAGTTAATGTTTCACGGTTGAACTGGGAGGGTGTATCTAGTGGGGCCCTACAGGGGTCAGTCCTTGCTCCAGTACTATTCAATATTTTCATTAATGACTTGGATAATGGAGTGGAGACTATACTTATAAAATTTGCAGATGACACCAAG
Organism: Terrapene triunguis; assembly: GCF_002925995.2. Classification (NCBI taxonomy): domain Eukaryota; kingdom Metazoa; phylum Chordata; order Testudines; family Emydidae; genus Terrapene; species Terrapene triunguis. Next base: position 29,249,053 of record NW_020664440.1, read on the forward strand.
CTGGGAGGGGTTGCAAGTACTTTGGAGTACAGGCTTAGAATTAAAAATCACCTTAACAAGTTAGAGAATTGGTCTGAAATCAATAAGATGAAATTCAATAAAGGCAAGTGCAAAACACTACTCTTCAGGGGGGAAAAAATCAAATGCACAATTACAAAATGAGAAAGAACTGACTATGAAGCAATATTGCTGAAAAGGATGCGAGGATTACAATGGATCACACATTGAATGTGAGTCAGCAGCTGCAGAAATGGCTAATATCATTCTGGGGTGTCGCAAGAGTGTTGCATGTAAGATATGGGAAATAATTGTCCTTCTCTACTTGGCACTGGGGAGGCCTCAGCTGCAGTACTGTGCCCGGTTCTTGGCAGCACACTTTAGGAAAGATGGGAACAAACTGGAGAGAGTCCAGAGCAGAGTTATGAAAATGATAAAAGGTTTAGAAACCCTGACCTAGGAGGAAAGCTTAAAAACACTGGGCTTGTTTAGTTATGAGAAAAGAAGACCGAGGGGACCTGCTAATAGTCTTCCAATATGCTAAAGGCTACTACAAAGAGAATGGTGATTAATTGTTCTCCATGGTCCCTGAAGGCAGGATAAGAAGTCATCCTTAATCTGCAGCAAGGGAGACTCAGGTCAGACATTAGGAAAAAGCTTTCTGACTAAGGGCAGTTAAGCTCTGCGACAGGCTTCCAAGGGAGGTTGTGGAATCCCCACCACTGGAAGTTTTAAGAACAGGTTCGACAAACACTTGTCAGGGATGGTGGAGGTTTATTGGTCTTGCCTCAGCGCAGTGGGCAGGACTTGGTGACCTCTCAAGGTCCCAGCCCTACATTTCTGTGATTTTGTAGACCCACTTGCCTCCCAGAGCCAGACAAGAGACTCCAGGAGTCCTGGAGCCCAGCCTCCACCCTGCACGGGCACTGGAGAGGAGAAGACGACCCAATACAATTGTGTCTCCTAGGGCATTCCCCTACACCCGCTCTCCCTGTGCCAGATTCCATGATGGCTTGGCATGCTCCTTATAGGCCCCGCACCCCCTTCCCTGCACTGACCTGACGGATGTCCCAGTTGACATTCCACTGGCGCATGTTGCTGTACCGCCAGGTCTTCACCACATCTCCCACGGCCAGGTCGATTCGGATCAGACGATTATTGGCGATGCCCAGGATCTCATCCTTCCTACTGCCCTTGAACCTGCGGAGCATGGAGGGGCTGGGGGTCAGGACTCCTGGGTTGTATTGCAGTTTGGGGG
>NW_020664440.1:29250317-29313935 GCF_002925995.2 Terrapene triunguis
GGCTGGGGGTCAGGACTCCTGGTTTCTATCCCTAGCTCAGTGGGGAGAGGAGTGAGGTTGAGTGGGTTGGGGATGGAATGGAAGGACGTGGCGTCAGGACTTCTGGGTTCTATCCCTGGCTCTGTAGGGGAGTGAAGGGTCCAGTGGTTAGAGCGGGGGGGGGGGGGGGGAGGCAGGACTCCTGGGTTCTACCCTTGGCTCGGGGGGGGGGGGGTGCCTCACCTGACCACAAAGTAGGAGATGCCGAAATCAGGCAGCGACTGCCAGGCCTGGATAAACCTCATCTTGGCCTCGGTGAGTGAGAGCTGGGCCACGTTCTGATGGGCTTCCAGGATGCGCGGGGTTAACTGTGGGCAGGAGACATGGGTCAGTGTTTCACTGTGTTCCAGGCCTGATCACTGCTTGGATGGGAGACCTCCCGGGAGGATGGTGGGGCGGTGCTGCCCTCACAGTCATTGCTGGCCCCATTACCCAAGTGCAGCGGAAGGGGGCGCTGTGCTGCAGGGAGCAGGGCAGGGTGGGGGGCTCAGCAGAGGGGGTTCTGCCCTCGCAGTCAGTGCCGTCCCCATTACCCAAGTGCAGCGCTAGTGGGAGCTGTGCTAGAGGTGGGGCTCCATAGGGGGTGTCTCCTCTTACAGTCAGTGTTGACTCCATCCTGGGGCCAGGGGGTGCTGTGCTTCAGGGAGTGGGGCAGGGAGCTCAGTTGGGGTTGCTGCCCCAACCCCCACCTACCTGTTTCGGCTTGAATTTCTTCTGGTAGCGGGGGGATACCAGCCACTGGGTGCCCATGGCCTCGGCATCGGGGGCCGCGGGCGCGTCAGGACTGGCTCTCTGCAGTTGCAGGAAGGACAGGATGTTCTGCACCTCAGACTGATACGTGCTGTCTGCCATGGTCCGGCCCTTGGCTGCCAGCCGGCACCCTGCCATCCAGTGGGCATACTGCTGCTCCTGCGGAAGGGTGGGGGGGAGGGAAGGGAAAGGAAGGGAGGGGGTTAAAGGAGGGGGAGGCACTAAAGACCCCCAGCTGAGACCACCGCTGCAATGCATCTCAGTAGCCAGACCCCAGCAGTACAGAGCCTGCAGCCCCTTTCTAGAGGATAATCCCATTCACCCACCAATTCACAGCCCCTTCCCCCAGTATAGCCCCACCACAGCCCTCCCTTTATGGTGTAATCCCACTGCCCTCTCACTCCCCACAACCCTCTTCCTACATGGTACATCCCAAATGCATCCTCCAATGTGACTCCCTAGGGTATAATCCCATGGCACCCACCCACCCCACAGTCCAATCCCACTGCTGCCCCCCAACTTACATCGTCACAGCGCAGGTACACCTCGCTCATCCCCTCCGGAGATGGCACCAGCAGTCTGATGCAGAACTTTTGGCCTGAGATGTTGACGTCCGGTACCACCTCACAGCCTGAAATTGGGGGTGGGGGGAGTGGAATGCAGCGTATCTGGTGATTAAAATGCTTTATTGTGGCTGCAAAAACACCTCAAAATCCCATGGGGCTGGGGGACAATCTCTCACCTCTGTGTTGACCTATGGAACTACTTGCTACAGGAGTTTTAGGGAGGCTACAGCTTTAGGGAGATTAGATCTGGCTGTTAGTTGATGCCAGAGACCACTGGCTGGCCGCGAATGATAGGGGCCAGAAAAGAAAATCCCGTCCTTTTCCTTTCAGTTAACAGTGGAACTCCCTGCTACTGGAGTGCAAAGGGCCCAGGAGGTTGGAATAGAGAGGATTTGACGTTTCTCTAGGGAAAGGGATTCCCTTGCACCCTGGGTGCTGATGGCAAGAGACCCTCGTGCTGCAGGTGGAATATACATGGGGGGAATCCCGCCCAGCATTGCCTGGTGAGGGGAGCTCAGTGTTGAGGGAAGGCTTACGCTCAGTTCTCTGAAGCAGCAGGCTTTGTGTGAGCTGGGACACAGCAGGCTGGATGAGCCCATCAGTCTGATCGGGAGGGTGTGGGGGAGAAGACATGCCGGGGGAAGGGATGCCGTACTCACCCTTGAGATTGAGCTGCTGCACGGGCTCACCCAGCGCCTCCTCACGGCTCTTGTAGTAGGAGATGGAGGTCTCTTTGAACACTACCCAGTGCTGCTTGTAGCCCTTGAGCGTCAGCTTGCGGGGCCTATGGAGGAGGGCGTCAGTGCCAAGGTGGAAGGGGCACAGTTGGGCACCCCCCAGGTATGGGAGACACACACAGTCCCCCTTGGACCCTGAGCTGTGACATGGGGCAGGTGCAAGAGGACAGCTTGGGGATGGGGTCAGGCATGTTATTGGAACTGAGCACTAGACCCCACGTTGCTCCCAGAGCAGGGGTAGAACCCAGGAATCCTGACTTCCAGCCCCTGCCCCCATAGTGAGGATGAGAGAGTCTGGGGCTCACCTGAATATCCGGAGATAATCCTTCAGCTCAGGGATGGTGGTGAGATTTTCCTGCCAGGAGACCAAGACACAGTCACCCACTGCTACTCCAGCCCAGCCCCCCGATGCCCCTCAATCCTGCAACCTCATGATATTCCAACCTAGCCCCCACCCCCACAGCTCTGCTGGTGCCCTTCACGCCCCCACGCCCCCCTTACCAGCATGTCCGAGGTTGATGTCCCCCCCTCCAGCTTGACCTGGAGGTTGGACAGGGCTGAGTCCAGGTCATCCATGCCTTGCTCCCCAGCTGGCTCTGTGGGGTCAGCACTCAGGGAGAGCTTGTTGATGTGATACTGGAGGGCAGGGGGAGGCAGGTTAGTTGGGGAGAAGGGAGAGGGAGATCTTCACCCCACCCACCCAGATAGCCCCCACATGGGATTGACCCACTGGCTTGACCTGGAGGAATGGATCCTTGTTCACCCGGGTGGGAGAGCTCCAGGGGTAGTTAGCCCTGGCCCCACTCGGTGAGCTCTGGGGAAGACAGACCCCAGCCCAACTGGGGGTGGGGTGTGGAAATATATTGGGTAGGGGTGCCCCGTAGGAGGGAGGGGCAAGATCCCCACTAGGTGGGAGTGCTTGGGGGACAGATGGATCCCAGCCCAGCTGGGTGGAAGGGCTCCAAAGATGGTTAGTCCTGGCCCCACTGGATGAGCTCTGGGGAAGATAGATCCCAGCCTGATTGTGGGGTAGGCGGGGGTGTTCCATGGCGGGGGAAGGGATGGATCCTGGCTATCTGCAGGTGCTTCATGTGAGGGGGGGAAGGGGATGGATCCCAGCCTGACTGTTGGGGGGGATCCCTGGTAGGTGGGGCTGGATCCCAGTCCAGCAGCGGGAGGTGGATCCCGGCCTAGCTGGGGAAGGGAGGTCTGGGGGTGGGCGGAGTTCCAGTACCTGCAGGGCAGCGAAGACCATCATCTCCTCCTCGGTGCTTTCGGTCTCCTCCAGCAGCACGGCCCAGCGCGCCTGCTCATACAGCTGGGTGATGCGCACCGCATCGTACTGCAGCATGGGGGAGAGGAAAGGTGGGCAGGGGTTAGGGGTCAATGGGGGAAATTAAGGGGGAGTAGCAGGGAAGAGGGTGGAACAGGGGTCTGGAGGAGAGTTGGGTCGGGGGGGAGGGGGGAGAAGGGGTCCTGGGCTCCAGATCCAAAAAGTCAGGGTAGGTTTGAGGGGGGAAGGGAGAGTCTGGGGAGAGGCAATGGAGTGTGGTAGGGGTTGGGGGTCCCCCCTTCGGCTCCCGCATGAAGTAACCAGGACAGGCTGGCTGTGTTTGGGGAGTGAAGGATGGACAGGAGAGCCCGGGGGGAGGAGGCACAGGGAGGTCCTACCTTGGGCTCCAGGTCAAAGAAGTTGTAATATTTGAACCGCAGCCAGAGCTGCTCGTTCTCCAGCACGTCCTGCTGCATCAGTGACCGCGAGGAGCTCAGCCACCTGGAGGGGAACATGGGAATTGTCATATTTGTAAGAACAGGCATGACTCAGTTTCCCCACCCACTTGGGATTGCCACCCACTGGGCGGGAAGGGGTTACCTTCCCATTTAGGGCAGGGGAGACGGGATGGCTGTGGGTCTCTCTAGCTTGGGGGTGGGGGAAGAATGCACCATCAAGAACTGTCCCTAGGCAGGGAACCCTAGAGCGATACCGGGACACCCGCTGGCCAGCCAAGGGAGGCTGAACATGTGTGACCCCAGCACCAGGCAGCTGGAGATCAGGGGACAGGAGGCAGCTCTAGCCTGGCCCACACTTAGCCCGGAGGAGCTCTGTGGGCTGGGGTGGGAGGGAGAGGGCAGTGTCCCCGCACAGTGTGAGCCCTCGTGCAGACGCCCTGATCCCAGCATGGAAGGGCTTTGGCCGCCGTAGCTAGAGAGTGCTTCCACCAGCCGAGCTCTCCCACGTGGGAGAAGCTGCATCCCCCAGCAGCAGTTGTAGGAAGTTCTGCCAGTCAGGCCTGGGCTAGGAACTGGGCTGCCCATGTAGCACTCATAAGGCAAGTCAGGGTCAGCTCTCCCCGCGCCCTGTCGCTGTAAGGACGGAAGGTCTGACCAGTGTGGGGTGCCCCCCCAAGGGCTCAGCAGTGATGGGGCTCGTGCAGGCGGTGGGGGAGGGAGGGTTCACTCTTGGATACTAAGGGTAACACTCCACCCTGGTCTAGGAGTGAGATCACGGACAGGAGACAGGGAAGCCTGGCAGGAGCCTAGGGAACGGGGCAGGTGGCTGCCAGCATGGACTCCGGGCTGAGCCTGGCTTTCTGTGTTGAGCTAAGGACCCCATGATGCTGGATCCCAGGGGACTAGAAAACGCAGGCTTGCTCTGAACACGCTGCACTGGGTCGCTGCAGGGAACTGAACGCAGAGAAACCGCTGGGAAGATACAGAGAGACACGGGGGGCTGGAGCCCAGGGCCCCACCTAGGCATGCTGGAGTCGCGGGCTCATCCTAACTCCATGGCCCAGCACGCCCGGGCGCCATTAGAGGTGACAGTATAAAGGCTGAGGGTACAGAGCGCCCTGGAAATCCATGACGGGACCCAGCTGTGGTGCTGCCCCCAGGCACAGGGCCAGCAGGAGCAGCTCTCTGCCCCCTCCCTGTCAGTTCTCCCAGTGCCCCTCAATCCCAACCTGCAGCTCCTCTCACCGGCTGTTGATCTGGGCCTTCTCCACGAGGTTGCTGGGCCGAGGCATCTTCAGCACGTGCTCGGGGGTCAGGCCAGTCCAGCTCACTGACAGCATCCGGTAACAGGCCTCAGTGGCGGGGCTATCCGAGAAATGGGCCGGCATCCCCCGGAACGGCTGCTGCTCCGCACCTGTGGGAAAAGGGAGGGCTTCTGCTCTGTGCACAAGGCGGGTTAGCGGCGCCCAGGCAGACGCACGCCGCCGGGGGCACACACAGCAGGGCAGCCTCTCACACCAGTGCTCGTTCTCACTAGTGCATGTACCCTCTGGCACAAGCACACGAGGGCACTCTCACAGGCACTCACACTAGTGCACTAGCATGCACGCTCACCCCAGCACTTGCAGGAGAGCGCACTCACATGCCCCTGCCCACCCCCCCTCGTCCGTACTCACTGGCTGGCAGCACCACCCCGCTTAGGTCAAACTCATCCTCTGTCCCCAGCGCCGGCCCCTTCCGCTTCTTTTTGTTCTTCTCCTCAGGCGCCCGCAGCAGTGAAAGCTCCTCGGCATGCCGGATACCTGGGGGGAGAGGACACGGGGTGAGGGAGCTCCCCAGTAAGGGGGCCTTCCCCCAGCTCCCCGTCATTCCATCTGTCTGGGCCCCTGCCCCTCTCTCCCAAAAGTCCCATTCCTCCTCCCCGTGCCCACCCAGGCTTTTCTCCCTACTTTTCCTCACTCCCAACCCCTCCCCTCACCCCCTTGTACCCCCCTGCACTCCTCTCCCCCTGCACACCTCCCCGACCCCTGCTCCTCCCCTTACCGCTCTCTGGGTCACCTCCTCACCCCAGACACTGGCCTGTCTATGCTCGTACTCCCCACTTGGGAAGGGGCAGACGGGGAGAAGAGCCCCAGGAGCTAGGTAGATGTGATGTCACTGATTTGTCATGACTCCCCATGCACTTTTTCTAGACTTCTTTAAGCACTGCCCCCGCCCGCACCTCCACAACCCCACCCCCCTGCACCTTTGCCCTTCCCTCCTCCAAAACTCCTGCCCCTCCCTGATGCTCACCCTCAATGTCTAACCCCTGCATCCTTCTTCACCCTGGGCCCATCTATGCCCCACCTCCTCCTGGGTACTCACTCAGCACCCGGCAGATGCCAGCCACAGCACGGAAGACGGGCTCAGAGAAGCTGGCGTGGACACGGATCATCCGCCGGTTGGGCAGCTGCAGCCGCACAGGCTTGTGCTGAGGTGTGTACCGGAGACGAGCGTCTGCCTGCAGCCCGTACTTATCCACGGTCCAGTTGGTCTTGAGCAGCCAGAGTTTCTTCTGCTCCCACCAGAGAGCGTGATCTGACCAGTTCTGCTTCACCTCTGGGGGCAAAGCATAGTAGTTTGCACAGGGACTCCTTGTCTGGTGCTGAGATGCAGCCACCTCTGGCGTGGGGTATGGGGGCTGTTTATACAGGGACCCCTCGCCCAGCGCTGAGATGCAGCCAGTGCCACCTCAGGGTGGGACGCAATAGGTAGCTCCCAGTATAAAGAGGATGCTGCAACCCCAGGAGCTGAACTGTGCAAGCCACACACAATACAACTACAGACGTCTAAACCAGAGCCATGGTTACTGGGGCAGGGTCCTGGCTTCCCCACGCTAACCACTAGGCCCCATTCCCCTCCTGGAGTTGGAAAAGAACGCAGGTGTCCTGATTCGCAGCCCACCCTTCTCTAACCCACTAAACCCCCCTCTCCCCTCCCAGAGCCAGGAATAGAATCCCAAGCCCTGAAGGCTATTTATAGCCATAGGCTCTGGCTAGCTGGCCCCTTATCAGCCTCCATCCAGGGTATGGGCCTCACAGTCTCCAGCAGCAGCAGCTACAGCTGCTATCAGGCACTGCCAGGGGAAGGTCCCCATACCACATAGACTGGCCACAGGAAGACATGGCACAGGCCCACCTTGTGTCCTGGGCAGATAAGGAGTCACTTCCTGTTGGATTGGTCCCTGGGCCCCACTCCCACCAGGCCCCAGGCCCCTCCCTCGCTGGTACCTATGGGAGTGGGGAGATGGGGGCAGGGGGCAGACACTGTAGGGGAGTACAGGAGAGGGAGACACGTGGAGAGAGACGGATGGATAGAGGGGGACGGACGGACGGATGGATCACTAACACCTAAAGGACAGACAACTGGGCAGACTAGAGCCCAGCCAGGCGTTCCAGGGTTGGCCCACCCCCTGGGTAACTCCCATGCCCACAGATGGCAGGTGCTTGTCTCCCTGACACAGAGGGCAATTCTGGGGTAATCGGGGAGACAGTGCCCCAGCCAGACCCCGATCCTGCACAGAGTAGGAGGGGAGAGACAGGAACTGAGGGTGGAACTGGGCGATTCAGAGTTACTTCCCTGCATCAGGGCCATGACTCAGCCTGCATCATGTGAGAGACTGGCAGGAACAGCAGGGATTGGGGTCTAGTGGTTAGAGCAGGGGGCTGGGAGTCAGGAGTCCTGAGTTCCATTCCCAGCTCTGGGCTGGGGGGGAGTGGGAATTTGAGGTGCCCTAGGGTAGAGGGTTGGGGAACCCCCCTCTCTGATGCTAAGATGGGTGATGCTGGGAATCCCACAGCAGGAAGTTGGTGGCTACTGGAGGGGGAAGTGTGGCAGGGAGATTTAAAGGGACAGAACATCCATGCAGGGGCTCACCCGTTGTGGGGAGAAGTGTGTAAAGTGGGGAGGGGATTTAATGGGAGAGGACACCCCTCCATATAACCCACAGCAGCAGGGGGACCCCATACTTACTGATCTTATCCACAATCTGCAGCATGACGCCCCCAATGTGCACATCTCCGGTGACTCGCAGGGTGAGGGGCTCGGCCTCAGGCCCCAGCTCCTCCACAGCCACGCTCAGCTCCCAGGAGGAATCGATGTAATCCCCGCTAGCTGTCTTCAGCCCAGCCATGGCGAGCCCTGGAACGAGTGCAGCGCAAGGGTCAGAAGGGATACGGGAGTTTTGTGCACACCTCTGGAAGGGGAGCAGGGTCTAGGGGGTTAGACCAGGGGGGCTGGCAGTCAGGACTCCTGGGTTCCATCCCCAACTTCAATGGTCAGTGTAACAAGGGTGGGGGGGAGGCTTGTCCCTTTTTCTCTCTGTATGTCAGTGGGTCAGTAGCGCTGGGGTGGTACAAGGGGATGAAGGGGTGAGAACGACCCCACGGTTCAGCCCTGCCCATTACACGGAGGGAGAGGATTTGCCTTCCCTCAAAGCACAGGGGGGAGGCAGGAGGCAGAAATAGCTGGACCACTGCTCCCATACAGCAGCACTAGGCTGGCCCAGTGTTGTGCTCGGGGGCTGCAGGGCACAGGATCCCAGGCTAGATGGGAGCCAAGGAATCCCAGTCCTGGCAGGAGTGAGGTGGTGCCAGGTGGGCTCCGGGGAGTCTGTCCTGCAAACAGCTGATCAGGCCAGAGCGCTAGGGTCAGGACTCATGGGTTCTATCCCCAACACTGGGAGAGAAGTGGGGTCTAGTGGGTTAGAGCAGGGAGGACTGAGAATCAGGACTCCTGAACCCATTGCTGACCATGGGGTGTGGGGGGGACGGGACACACCACCAATCCTTCCCAACTCATTACTTCTCACTCCCCAACAAGAGCTGGCAACAGAACCCAGGGATCCTGACCCTCCATCCCCCAGGTTGATACACAGTCACAGTTTACCCCTGATCCCTAGCTCATAGCTGAAGGCCACAAGGGCTGATACAAATCAGCAGGTGGGTAAATGCCAGGAGCCCTAGAAGTAGAGTAGAGAGCCAGACACCCAAAGAGTGAGGCCTGGCCCCAGGGGCAGCCCCCCCACATCCTTTCAGCTACCCACGAGGAATTCTCCCATGGCTGGGTAGGAAGTGCCATGTGTCTAGCTAGATCACACCTCCATGCAGCCGGTCCCCAACCCCCACCCAAAATGGGGTCCCCTCTTCCACTTCAGTGGAGGATTGTGCATAAGGGCACGTGGCAAACTCGTGGGGGGGGGGGGGGACAGATGGAGTGGGACCTGCCAAGGCACTGTAAAGTGGAACCTTCCACCCCCAGCCACCACCATGCAGCCAGCCCCTTACCGTTCCAGGTGTGGGCTCTCTCCGAAGCTCCCGGAGCGGTTAGCTCAACTAGCACCGATAGGGATCCAGCCTGGGCTCTGTATCCCTCCCCAGCGTGCCTGCTGTCAAATCACTCCAGCCCGTTGCTCTAGCCCAAGGCGTTTCCCTTACGTGCCCCCCCCTTCACTTCCTCTCAGCCCGCCCAGCAGTTTGCTCAACAGCTCCAGGGCTCTGCATTGTTTGCCTTGATCAGGAAGTCCTTCGCATCAGGGCCCAATGGCAACTCAGGCACCTGCTGCGTCTCTGGGATTGCTTTAGAGTAACGCCCACACTGCTGTGGGCAGCATGTAGGCCCTTCCTAGTAGGGACTGTCTCTCACTTTGTATCTGAAGCACCTAGTACCATAGGGACCCTGATCTCAGTTATGGTTTGTGCAGCACCCAGCACAACAGGGCATCCTAGCTCAACCCAGGGGGGCGGCACCCCTTTATTAATCCACAGGACAGACAGCAGCTATTGGAACACAAAGGGAAAAGGAAGGGAGTCTCCCTATGAATTTTCCTCTGCCCCACTGAACAGCACATAGTGAAAACACAAAGTTAGTCAGTGGAACTCATGGCCACATTATTCCATTACAGGCCAAAGGTTCAGAAAGGATTTCAGTTCATTCAAGGGCTAATCAAGCAGGTGGCAAGAATGTATGAGGGGGATGAATAGGAGCAGAACGCCAACAGGTGTTCAGTGGGGGGAGTGTGCCCTGCGAGCAGGACCCCAGGGTTACTTGAATCTTCCTCTGAAGCAGGAAGCACTGAGGGGAGACTGGACTCTGGGCCCAGTGGACTCACTGGGCTGATCTGGTTTTGCAGTTCTTATGTTCCCACACTGCTGTTGGCCACTGGAATTTGGGGCACTGTTGAGAAGCATCCAGCTGTGTATGGCAACTGTGTTTGGAGTGCTAGGGTACTTATCACTTCTCCTACCCTGGATCACAGGTGTCTTGCTTCCCTAATTGCCCCTAGGTCACACATTTCAGCAAAGAATGCTGCAGTCCCAACTCTTCTCTAAGCCACTGGACCCCACTCCTAAGAATGGAACCCCAGGAGTCCTGAGTCCCAGTTCTGCTCCAACTGACCCCTCTCCTCCTAAAGTGAAGTACAATCCTCAAGGCTTGGCTTGTCAATGTAGGACTGTACTGGCTGGCAGTTTATCAACACAACTCCGGGAGCAAAAACAACAACAAAAAAGCCTTGATCAGAGTTAAGACCCAGGGCCCAGCTGAACACAGAGCTGAGTGGGCATATCTGGGCAGGAGAAGGGGAATGGGAGTGGCTGCATGGAAAGAGGGTGTATGTCAGACACTTGAAGTTGGGGGTGGGGGAGGAGGAAGCTGATGGGACAAGCTAGAGAGGGGAAAGTTTGAGCTGGGTTGGGGGATCCAAGAGGCATTTAGTTCACACGTGCCTGTTCCTGCACCTCTCTCCTTACAGGAGGGGTTAGCTTTGTCCAGGCCATGGAATGATCAATGCACAGGAACAGCGCACAGCATTTTAGAGACCATTTTGGCACATCACATTGGGATCTGAACTAAGTCTGCGTCACATCGCTAGTTCCTGTTCTGCGGCAGAGCCCCCTTCCTGCCTCTGTGGGTGCTGTATTTATAGCAGCAGAAGCTCCGTTCAGGCGCAGCCTCTGGGGAAGGGGGATGGGGACGCAGCTGCTAAGGTCCCCCGGGGAAAAGGGTAGGTGCACCCTGCAGCTGGGATCAGCTGGTAGTAGAATCAGCCCACTCGCTGCACTGGGGCTACAGAGTTCTGCCTTTCTAAGGTGGGGGGAAATACACCCAGTGTCACAGCTCCCTCCGCTAGCGAGGAGAATGAGGTGTAGCAATGTCCCCCCCCAGCCCCATCCTCAGCCCATGTGACCCCCTGCAATGTCATAAGTACTGCATGACAGGGGAGCAGACCTTGTAGGGCAACAGGCTGGGGCAGGGTACCCCCTAGGGGCAGCTTGACACGCCCCTTGCAAAGTGAGCCCTGCTACCAGGGTGTTTGTCATCTCTCCAGGATACGGCCTTCATACCAACCACTATCTTCTCCCCTCAAGATAGGGATTCCAGGGAAGAAGCCAGGCATCCTGCTCTCACAACGGTAGAGACCAGAGCCTGTACTATCTGTTCATGAGCTTAAAGGCTATAGGCCAGGCGCTGGACTGGTGTCAACATAACCGTCAGCTTGTGACACCAGCAGAGGATCCAGATCCTGCCTGTCTGGCTACATATCGAGACATGTCAGTGAGATACTTCCTGTTTCACTTATTGGCATGAGACAGATACAGCCACTGACAAGTGAAGCCATGTGCCTTCTAGCACCCCCTGTGGGACGGCCAGCTGCAAAGCACGCTGGCTGCTAAGAGACAACACATGCACCCTTTCTAAAGCGTACATGGACACGTCTAGGACCACAGACCTTCCCTTGGTTGTCTGGTGGGTAGGAGGGACGGACACAGACCCAGAAGCACCGTTGACTGCTTTGCTCTTTTATTGGGAGTGCGGCATGGCAATGCAGTCTCACAGCCAGAAGAACCAGACAATGAACAGGTAGGAGCCGCCACCTCCCAGGCCTCTGCCAACAAAGAGAAAGAACCGCAGAGGGGAGGGGCAGCTCAACAATGGAACAAGCTGCTTGGAAGATACAGGAACTGGAGAGAAAGTGGCTAGCTGGCCCCGCACTGGCAAGGGTGGTGTGGGCAGCAGGTCCCGTAGAGAGCATGATACTGTACAAGTCTTTATCTCCTATTGAGATACCCTTTCCTTTTGCTTGTACTGCCAGTGTCCAATGTCCCAGCTGCCCTATGAACAGGCAAAGGGGCAGAGCAGGGTGGCGAAGTCATCACCGAATTGCGATCAAACCAACATCCATCAGCTTCTGGATTTTCTGGGCTATTACTGGGTTCTTCAAGTGTCTGCAGAGAGGAAGAAATAGTATCACCCCAAAGCACTTGAGTTTGACACTTACATCACCTGCAAGATGCAGCTACCTCCAGGTTGGGGCCCAGTGCCTTTTTATGAAGTATTCCTTGCCTGTGACCCAGCCACCTCTGGGGTGGGATGCAAGGGTGGGGGATGGTTGGTGTCAGACAACTCTGCTTGAGAGGGTAAAGGAACATCTTGCACATACTTGAAACTGATGGGCTGTAAGGAGTCCAAACTTCCCAGAATGGGGGAATTCAGCCAAGGCACTGGGGTCTCTGCAATGCTATGGGCTCTCTGATGTGGACATGGTCCCCTGGCATAGGGACCAGCATGGGATAATGGTTTTGAACCCAACAGCACCACCTAAAGGCTGAGCTAAGCAGTGTTATAGGTTCCTTCTGAAACACACCCCTATGTGGCTCAGCAGGAAGCACAAGGTAGCTCCTCAGGAGACCTCCCTGTGATCTAAGCAGACGTCTCTCTACTATACACCTCAGTGATGCCTAGAGCTAGATCTAAGCAGACCCAAGCCCCAGTCACCCCCAAGTTCAGGCAGCCTCACTCACTCGCTCAGCGCCTGTGGGTCCTTCTGCATCTGCTCCAGGATCAGCCGCATCGCTGGGTCGCTCATGATCTGCTGCACCTCAGGATCAGCCATGGCACGCCGCTTGACCTCCTCGGGGTTGTCGTTGCGATTGTACTGGGCCATGAGGCAGCGCTGGTAGCCATCAGCGGCTTCCTGAAGCAAGAACGGCAGGGGTAGCATGAGGAGCTCTGTCAGAGCTAGCCACTGTACTCTGGCAGGTGAGGGGCAATGGTAATGCCATGCAAGGTTGGTTTGGTGACAGGACACAGACCTTAGACCGTCTCAGTCTTTAGTCCTTGCACCCTGGGCCTCAAGGGAGCACAGCCAGAACTGATCGCTACCAAGGAACCTTAGCAAGGCATTTCAGCACAGCTTACCCTGGGGGAAGGGCTGTCTAGCTAGTACATTAAGTCAGTTCAGTTCGGCACAAACAAGCCTGCTCCTACACCCACAGACAGACAGTCGTAAGGTACAGGACCATTGTGATCACCTAGCCTGATCTTCTGCATAATACTTTCACCCAAACATGGAGCCCAATGTTTTGTGGTTGAAAACAGCATGTTATGCTTACATGGCTTGTGTGACAGGCTGTGTATAATCTCAACTTTCATTTTAAGAGAAGTTTCTAGCTCTCATGTCTGCAGAAAACCTTCCAAATGGGACCAGCAACAGACAGTTCTGTCTGCCTGAGTCTTCAGAGAGCTTGACAGTGATTCAGAGGGGCCAATTCTGCTACCCCCCTTAATCTGATTAAAGTGTCAACTTGAGAGCCCAGTTTGTGGTCAATGTTAACTAGCTGTAGTGGATGGAATGGAAGTGACGCTCACAATGTTCAGGTTTCAGAGTGGTAGCCGTGTTAGTCTGTATGAGCAAAAACAACGAGGAGTCCTTGTGGCACCTTAGATACTAACACATTTATTTAGGCATATGCTTTCGTTGGCTAAAACCCACTTCATCAGATGCATGGAGTGAAAAATACGGTAAGCAGAATATATATTATAGCACATGAAAAGATGGGAGTTGCCTTACCAAGTGTGTGTGTGTGTGTGGGGGGGGGTCAGTGCTAACGAGCCAATTCAATTAAGGTGGAAGTGGCCTATTCTCAACAGTTAAGAAGAAGGTGCGAATACCTAGGGAGGGAAAATTTACTTTTGTAGTGCTAACGAGGCCAATGCAATCAAGGTGGCCCATTTCAAACAGTTGACAAGAAGGTGCGAGTATCAGCAGAGGGAAAATTACTTTTTGTAGTGACCCATCCACTCCCAGTCTTTATTCAGGCCTAATCTGATGGTGTCCACACCTTCTTGTCAACTGTTTGAAATGGGCCACCTTGATTGCATTGGCCTCCTTAGCACTACAAAAGTAAATTTTCCCTCCCTAGGTATTCGCCCCCTCTTGTCAATTGTTGAGAATAGGCCACTTCCACCTTAACTGAATTGGCTTGTCAGCACTTGCCTTACCAAGTGGGGGGTAATTCCCATCTTTTCATGTGCTATAATATATATTCTGCTTACTGTATTTTTCCTCCATGCATTTGATGAAGTGGGTTTTAGCACACAAAAGCTTATGGCCAAATAAATGTGTTAGTCTCTAAGGTGCCACAAGGACTCCTCGTTGTTTTCACAATGTTCAGAATGGTGAGTTGTGGCAGGAAGCACAGAGGAGACTCAAAAACCA
Source organism: Terrapene triunguis (assembly GCF_002925995.2). NCBI lineage: Eukaryota > Metazoa > Chordata > Testudines > Emydidae > Terrapene > Terrapene triunguis. Next base: position 29,264,678 of record NW_020664440.1, read on the forward strand.
GGAGGAGAAATAAAGAGGAAAGAAATAAAGTACTGAGCCTAAACAGAAGCCTATTTCCCCACTGAGCAATGAGTCAAGGCGGCAATGAATGAGCTACAAAGGTAGTTGTTATTATAAAGGTTATATCCCCTGATCTCTGTACAAGTCTCATTAACTCCAACAGGGATCCTGCTGGGCATTTATATCCCAACCCATAGACCATAATTAAGCCTAGAATTCAGCACTGTTTCCCAAAGGAGTTTGACATCTCTAAGCTAGCACAGCTCTTTTAGAGGGGCATGCCCAGTCCTGATTTAGACACCAGCGATGGAGAATCCACCACAACCCCCGGAGGCTGTTCTAGCGGTTAATTATGTTCCCTGTTAAAGAGTTACTACCTTATTTCCAGTCAATTTCATTCTGTCTTTGTTTGCTACATTAAAAAGCCCTCTACCTGCAGGGGGAGAAGATTCCTGAGAGCACTTACAGGCCAGGATCAAGCCACCTCTTTGGCTCTCCAACACCAACCAGCTGCTGGCAGTATAGTACCACTAGGCATCAAATGCTCTCACCTTGCAGTTGGAATCCAGGTCGAGAGCTTTCTGGTAGACATCCATGGCTTTAGTATAGTCTTTCATGGCTTCTAGCGCTGCAGCTTTTCGGGTGTAACCCTTGACTGCAAGCAAAACACAATCCCTTGGGGTTTACACTTGCTGAACACTTCTTCCCTGCCTGTGCTTGCACCACAGGTCCCCTTTGGTAGCAAGGTCAGCGGGGCACGTGAAACACTGATTAGGAACCACAGGCCCTGGCCAACAGGATGAACTTAAGGTATGTTCAGCCTGAACTATTCCACAGGCCTTTACAGTATCAGCCCAGGCTTCCCCCCTCACCTCAGTACATGGTGGCTATTTCACAGTGTCACGAGACACCAGGCCAGCCAAGGTGAATTGTGCAACTCACCCCCCAGTCAGACACACAGTCTACTTACTAAATGTAGGTTCTAGCCGGATACATTCTTCACAGTCCTAAAGGAGGGAAGACACCATATTAAGTTCTCTCTCCAGTGAAGTTAACAGGCTTGTCATTTTATTAGCAAAACCCCTGGCCTGCTTCATACCCATAGGCACCGACTCCGTGGGTGTGCCGGTGCTCAAGCACCCTCCCCCACAAAAAAGGGGGGGTGGGGTGCTCAGCACCCACAGGGCCGAATTAATCTTTTGTGGGCCCCAGCACCTGGACAGTGGTCCCGCCCCATGCTCTGCCCCAAGGCCTGCCCAGCCTCTTCCCCATGAGGCCCTGCCTGCCATTTGCAGAGAGGGGGAAGGGAAAGGGAGGAGAGGAGCACCTATCAGCACTTGTATTCATACCTATTTAACTGCCCTGAGCAAGAAATGCTGCCATTTCACAACCTGCCAGGCCAGCCAAGAAAAAGCCTATACTTGAGTATGGAGCTTCTGAAGGGTTAAATGCCTTGGAAAGCAATGTTCAGAGGGATGGTGGAGTTGGGACATAGGGCTGAAAGGTTTAAAGATGTTGGCCCACCACCAAACCTGGGTTGGAGTACAATTAACACAAGCTGTTGTGTAACTAGAGACAATTCTAAGCATGTACTGTCAGCTCTTTACAGCAGGGACTGTTCTGTGTTTGTACAGCACCTAGCACAATGGAGTCCTGGCCTGTGACTGGGGCACCTACAGTAATACAAAGAAATAGTCATCTCTGGGGATGGCAAGATGCTGCCCAGTTGCAAAGATGACAGAAGCCCCGGTTTGCTGCTGGCGCAGAGGCCTAGTAATGCATGTATAGGATGGACTCGGAGACAAGCGGCCTTCGGTGCTTACCTTTAGCGCTAGCGGGAATTCCAGGAGTTTGGTATAGCAGGCAGCTCTGTTGCTGTAGAGTTTGGCATCGTTGGGGTTGCGTTTGATGGCTTCTGAGTAGTGTTTCATTGCTTGGGGATAGTCCCCTAAGAGGAGAAGAGGGCAGTGGTAAATCACAGGGACCACTGAATGCCTGCACTCACTCGTAAGCACTGCACTAACCCATTCACCAGAGCATGGCTTAACTCTTCCCTCCTTTGCCAGACAGCCCGGGAACCTGCAGTTCCTCTCAGCTTCAGCTGTAGCTCTGGAAATCAGGCTACCCGCTTCCTCATACTCAGACCAGTAGTGAGGCTGGGCCGACAACATCCCAGCCTGATGCTATAAAAACAGCTAATGCCAGATTCAGTCACACCCCCACAGCAAGGAAAAGAACATCAGGGTACATGAGGCAGGCTCCTTTATGGCTACTGAAGAGACCGACCCACTAACCCAGCCCTGCAGCTCTGGCTATGTTGCAGGGCTCTTCACTGACTTCTAGTCAAGCTTTGAGAGCCCTCACCCTTCTGGAAACACTCGTTGCCTTTGTTTTTCTCCTCCAGAGCCAGATCGGGGTCGATGTACGCCAATCTCTCCTGCTCTTTCAAGATCTTCTCAGCCTGTGGAGGAAGCATGGTATGATGTAACAGACCCTGTCCTTCTCAGTAGTACCCCCCTCTCCTTGGCAACATGTTCCACTCACTACAGACTGCTCCCTGCTTTTTGCATTCAGGCTGCAGTAGGGATAAAAATGGCCAAGACACAGGGAGACAATGGGACTTGAGAATGTGGTGCTGTGCCCTGGTAAATGCTGCGGGGAGCTCCAGTGGTCTCCTCATCCCACACACAAAGCCACCCAGCCCAGCAGGCTCTCCGTGGAGTGCTAGGACAGAGTGGCCATGCTGTGAGTCAGTGCCAGACAGAGGTCAGGCTGAGTTATTACAACGATCCACTTTCACCCGGACTGGCTGCTCTCACACAGATACCCACAATCATGCAGCAGTAAGGAATGTGTTCCAGTCGATGGGCAAGTCAGGGGCCGGTGACTTATAGTGCTGCAGCAAAGCAGCCACCCCAATGCTTCAAAACCTCCCCCTTTGTTTGAAAAGATCATGCTTCTAACCTTCGTGGCTGCAGTGAAAACTTCATGCAACTGAGTTTAACAACTGCTGATGTCTACCCAAGTCTTCAGACAGCTGAAAATAATACCTCAGAGAGGGGTAAATTCCCCCTCCTTGGAACTAATTAATTCTATGGTTCCCACTCTTGCTGGCCACAAGAATTGTGTCTGCAAAAGGAGGACTCTGAGACAAAGAATTAACGTAAGGTGTCAGGGGCTCACAGCTGTGATAATGGGGAAACTTGGCAAAAATCATGTTTCCAATACTACGTGGAGCCCTAGAAGCCCCCTAGCTACAAACATGCTATGAGGCTTGAATTTTAGAGTCAGGGGATTTGAATGGCAGGATGATGTCTCTGCTCTGCCAGTGGGGGAACACTGTGCAAGTGGGTGCACACCCTGCAGCAGGCCCTACATGCACTAGGGAACACAACCCCACACTCACTTGTTGACACTTCTTTAGCACATCTGGAGTCCGGTGCTCAGCCAGAGACTTGTTATAGAATTGGATGGCTTCCTTGTACTTCTCCTCCTTGAAGTAGGAATTGCCAATCCTTGCGTAAGCTCTGAATGTGGAGAAAGCAGCCAGCCTCAAGATAAGGGCAATAGGGGACAGAAGTATGGCACCTCCCTGCACAATCCTCCCTACTGAAGTTTTTCTCCCTAACCCAGAGGACCCCTGCAGAGGAGAGTTCAGTGTCTGTGGCACAGCGGTCAATTGTGGCAGTGACAAAGATCCAGCAAACTTGTTTCTAGCCACTGGCTAATGACAATAGCCTAGACCCGGGCTGGATTTGAACTAGCAACCTGGAGGTGAGAAGTTTCTTCATGCATGAGTAGGAGGCACTTGAATACAGCACTGATGAGGGTGCTATAGGAACCCAAGGAGAAGGGCAGGTGGTGAAGACGCTTTCTTCCGTAAGCCCCAGCCCCTTGCTGGATTCACTCACTTGGCAATCTGCCGGTAGTCCTCCCTGTTCTCACGCCCCACCTCAATGGCCTGCTCACACAGCTCTCGGCACTTATTGTAGTCGCCTTTCTCAAAGTACACCGCTGCAAGGGGAAAAACGCATGAGAGACTACTTTCTACCATAAGCCCCGGCCAGACCACCTGCATTGTTCTTCTAGCAGAGCCCCAATGCCACTCAAGTTAAGGTTGTGCACTCTTTCTGTTTAAAGGCTGACCCTTCTACATGCTCTAAAATCCACATGCTGCTCATACTGCTTTGAAATGTAGTGTGCCTCATGGGTAGGGCCCTGAGAAAAATTGAATTTTTTTAAAATTAATACCAGTGTCATGGGGAAAGTAGCAATTTTCACAGAATGCGGCCAGGGAAAGGTCACTTCTGTACTCATTGGTATAAAACCGGCCACTGAGTCCCCCCCTGAACTACTGTGACTTTTTCAACAGGAGGTGGAAATGGGCACCTGCACGCACCCATTTCCTGCCTGGTGTGACTCTTAGCATTGAGCAGCATCATATCAGAGGAGCAGTTTGGGGGGTGGGGGGACTTGGCAGCCAATTTTATGTGAGGCACAGTAGCCTGTGCCACCACTGCTTGGAATATGCATTATGAGCTACACTTAGCAGGAAACCGGGGCATGTGGATGCCACCTCCCACCTCCCCACAGCTGGAAAAAAAAATCATAGCAGTACAGAGGGAGTTTTCAGCAGCTGGTTTTATGTGAGGCACAGTAGCTAATGCCACCACCACATGGCACATGAGCAGCCACAGCCTCACAGGGGAGACAGAAGCGTGGATCCGCACGCACCACATCCTGCTCGGTGCAGCTCATGTTCTAAGCAGCAGCAGCACTGTCCCACACCGCTACAAACTACTGCTTTGACATGACATTGCTACATGCTACAAGTCAAACTGAACATGAAACTGCCACAGATGGCCACTTCTGCCTCCCTGCTGGGTTTTTTTTTTTTTTTGGGGGGGGAGAAGCGCAGCATTGGGTTCATTTCACAATTTCCATGCAGTCAGTGAAAGTGCAATTTTCTCAAAGCCCTGCTCATAGGGGCATGGGACAAGGTTAGTTATCCAAATTTAGAATAGCTCATCTGAACAAAGAGCTCCTGAGCCCCCAGATCCACTGGTCTATCCACTAGACAACACTGCCTCCACAAGAGTTTGTGTGAGCTGAGCAGGGTTGGGCCAGATCAGCATGTGGATGGGAGACCGCCAAGGAACCCCACAGGGAAGCATGCCATCTACTCCATCAGTCTCAGCATGGGCCAAAGGGGCACAAATGTGGTAAGAGACTCTGTACATATAGGACATACTACAGCCCTTTTGGTAACTCTGGGGACTCAGGCATGTTCCAGGTCAGATAATTCCATTCTGCTTCGCTGCTGTTTCAATGGTTATAACATTCTCCTTAATCTCCTGTCCTAAACTAGTGTTTATGGGTGTTGACAGACAGATGTCCCATTTCACCCCAGAGGTGGCTGCATCTCAGTGTGTGTGTGTGTGTGTGGGTGGGGGGGGGGGAAGAGAGAGAGAAAGAAAGAGAATCTCTTTTAGAGTTAGACTTTGGAAGCAGCACCCTCAAGATCAGACTGGAACTTGCCACTTACCTGCTTGGTTACTGATGTAAGTCATGTTGGCGGGATCCAGCTCTTTAGCTTTGTCATAGTGCTTTAGCGCCGCATCAAAATCTTTCTTCTTGTAGGCCTCGTTTCCCAGCTCCTTCTCCTTCACAGCCTGAAAGTGGGGGCAGGGGAAAGAGTTAAAAAGCATCTCCAGCTGCCATTGTATCAAGCCCTTCAGCTCTCTTAGGCCTTACAACCCAGATCTGGAGTTCAAGCCATGAGCTGAGGCCTGGCCTATGCTAAGATATCTTTCTAATGACCAGTGCTAGACATTCACAGGCTTTCCTAGCATCACCCCTTCCCACCACCACTGGAACCAAGGCTTGTGGGGGCACAAATGTTTACTTTGGAGCATGGCTCTTACAAACCCATGCAATCTTGGTATTTCCTGCTGCCAGGAAACAGACAGCACGAGGTTGGAAGAGAAGGTGTCCCACAGTGATGTGTTAGGACTCCTGTTGTCAACTGGGAGCCTTGCTCTAATTACCTGTGTTTCCAGTCCAGCAATAACACATGGAGCTGTGTGATAAGACGACTTGCAGGTTGCATGGAGGGCATCTATGGGTGGACTACAGACAAGGGGCTAGTCTGGCACACTAACACTGTGATACATTCAGGGGAGAAGCGAGCCAGCCTTCTGCATACTAGCAAAGGTTAATGCACTTGCCGATTGGCATGGCACATTTCTAAAATAAAGCAACTTATTTCCTCCCACATTGCAAGACAGCTCAGTGGGGCTTCATAGCCTTAGGCACTGAGCTCTAATGGAAGCCAAGAGGAACTAACGGTGTCTTTGGAAAACAGTCAGGCCCCAGTGCAACATCCTTTGCCCAATGAGAAGATGAAGGCTGGGGAGGCCTTGCCTGCTACCAGTTCTTACTTGTGAACAGATTAAGTGCCCGATTTTCTAACAGGATCTCCCCCACCAAAACCTGAGGTCTGAACCAGCTGTGGGCAGTAGTTCTTAGAACAGCACCTATTGAGGTCAGGCCCCTAACCTTGGTTGTTTTATTGCCATAGGAAATCCAGGTGCAGGCAGAACCCAAGATGAATTCTTTGCCCTGGCCACTGACCCTAGTGCAGGTAAAAGCCTAACCATGAAACTTATACCCTCCTCCCAAGCAGGCAGTTGCCCCTTAACAGAGGCAACAGGAGCACCATAGTGATAGCCCGTTAACCTAGTGAACGCAAAGGAAACAAGGTGATGAAGCCTCAGGAGAGAAGGGTTTGTGCTAAGGCTACTGTCACAGGGCCAATGGCCAATCTGAGCTGATCAGGCGATCTGCTGCCCTGCCAGCAAGTCGGAGGGCAAAGCCAGGCAAGTATCTGCTCTGTTCCTGAGACCAGTGCATCTTTATTAAGATGCCTTGCAGCCGTACTCAGCCCCCTACTACAGGGCATTCCCTTGAGCCAAACCCCTCCGCCCAGCTTCTTGCGCATGACAGGAAGCTTTCAGCATAACAGGACCAGGGATTCAGCTGGTGGTACCTGCTTCTTGTTCTCTGGGAGATCCTCTTCCATGGGCTCTGGCTTGGGTTCCTTTTTGGGTGGAGGGGGTGGAGGCGGAGACATGGCTTCATCCTCATCATCCCCGCTGCTGAGGTCAACTCCCAAGAGCACACTCAGCGTGGTCATCACTCGTGGGTCCTGCAGCTTCCTGAAAGAGGCAAGGGGGAGGAGTGAGTAGCTGGGAGCCATTCAGACAGGCCCTACAGACCTGGCTTCTAATCTTGGCCAACTGGGATGATGGAATATAGTTTGAACCTCCAACTCCAGGCGCTGGATTCTCCCTGCTGTAGCCTGGGGAAAACTCAGGAAAGCCAGATACCTGGGAACTGCCTTCGGAGCTAAATACTAGCTTTCTATTCCCTTTCTGCAGCACCTTTATATTTTGCACAGCTTGGGCTTCACCTGCATCACTGCCTACTTCAACCCCCTTAACACCCTGCTACTATCCTGCTCTCCTCTACCACATGCCAATCCAGAGCCCCTCAGGCAAGGACCCTGCCTATGCATCTGAGGGGCAGTGTGAATGGTTAGAGTGATCCGTATACACTCTGCCTTTTGGCTCAAGGACAGGGCCTAAAAGGGTTATGCATGACTGGGCGTCTTGGATCAGGCATATCCTAGGATGGCATGGTATAGACTGGGGAGCATGGAGACAGAATGGCTGCAGTTTGCAGAGCAAGGGAGACCCCATGCATGAGGCTCAGGACAAACTACTCTCAAACTACTTGCGTCTGATGAAGTGGGCATTCACCCACGAAAGCTTATGCTCCAATACTTCTGTTAGTCTTAAAGGTGCCACAGGACCCTCTGTTGCTTTTTACAGATTCAGACTAACACGGCTACCCCTCTGATACTTCTCAAGAGGATGAAACCTTACTCCTCCCAAGACTGAACCACAGCAGAATCACCCTCAGCAGAACTGGGGTAGGTCCAACTTACGTCCCCAGGTCAGAAGGCTTGTTCCGGAGCTGCTCAATCAGGTCTTTGTAGCTGGGGTCATTCAGCAAGGCTCTTGTGCGGGGGTCACTCTCTAGCTTCTGGTAGAGGTTTGGCATGTTAAAGGGGTTCATGAGCTTCCTCTCTGTGGGAGGGCAGGAACAGAAGCATAGGCGGGTCATTTCAGCACTCAGGTAAGCCCAAGAGGATACTTGGGTCTAATACAGGGCATGACATTTCTGCGGCTATAGGGAAGCTGCAGCCTGCATGGCTAACACAACAACCAATCTCTGCTGAGTGACACTTGCCCCTTGACCAGATGCAGGGGCGGGGAGCCTTGTGTCAGTCCCAGCTCAGGGTTGAAAAAGGGGCAGTTTAAGCCCAGTTGCCTGGTGGAAAGAAGGTAGCCCTAGTCCTAATTCCATGGCATCTTTTCTCTCCCATGCTCCTCCTGCCCACCCAAGAGCAGAGCCCAGCCCCTGAGAGGGCACTTACTGTAGGTGCACAGAGGAGTCTGATCTCTGCAACTTCTCAGTGCCAAGCATCTAAGCAGGGTGGCTTGGAGGAAGGCAGTACTTATATATTAAGTGGAGATCTCTGGCTGCAATTCCTGCTCCCCCAGTTCGTTCCCTTACCTGCTAGCCTGGCTTCCATGTTCTGGAGCCCCTCTTTCAGTTGAGAGTTCCCTGGCTCGTGTTTCAGCCCTTCCTCATAAGTCTTCTTGGCCTCCTCAAAACGATTCAAGAACTCCAGGGCAGCTGCCTTGCGGGAGTAGCCCTGAAAGCGGGAGAGAGGGATGCAATAGGGCGGGAGGTCATGAGGTCCCAATAGAGGATGGGATGAGTCCCCACACTCATGGAATTTCAGCATCACTACATCCCACCCCAAACTCTAGCATACTTGGGCACATAGGAATCTTAGCAGAGCAACCTGCCTCTGCAACATTTAGGCCCATGTCTCCTGTATGGCAGGGAACAGAAACCCCAATATCCTGTGCAGGAAAACAGACACCACTGGAGGACAGAGGTTTGACAAGCACATCTTTGTAATCTGCCACTGTGTTACAGGTCACCTTCTGTTGCCCATGCCCAGAGCATATGAGTCTGTCCCAGCCCCCAGCTATGAGCCTAACCTTTTAGCTCAAGTTATAGCGACTCATGGCTTATAGCACTGTGTCCCCAGTGATAACCAACATGGCGGCCAATACATAGAACAGCAGCCACAAATGTTACTTCCGGAGACTGGAAACTGCTCTGATTGAAGAGAAATTCCTCAGGGTTAAACTCAAGACACGTGGGTTCACGTGCTCCACCAAACTAGGTGATGTTGGGCAAATCAGTCTCTCTGTGCCTCATTTCCCCATCTGTAAAACGAGGTTAACAGCACTGCCTTGCCTCGCAGGGGGATTGTGGGGATAACTATGTTAAAGATTGCAAGACCCACAAATACTACAGTAATGGAAGCCATACAAGTACATGAAATAAAAAATAGGCTGGGATTTAGTCACCCAACACGAGCTCCTTTGAAGATCTCAGCCAAGATCAAAGGAATTCCTCTTAACAGCATGTTTTCAGAGCACTGAGGGATCATTTATTCCCGGTTTAAACTACAAAGATAACATGGTTATGTTGTGTTACAATACAATTTTATCCTGCCACATGTGGCTAGGGAGAGTCAGGCTAACTCCAATTGGCATCTATTGCAAAACATGACTCTCGAATGACCAAGATTTTAAGGCACGAAGTCACCCTTGTGATCAGTCTGACCTTGATAACAACAGCCCTAACATTCAGTCCACAGGCAAAACAACATAGTTTAAGATCCCAAAAACAATCTAGAGAGGGACCCTCACCTTGCCCCACTCTGGCTTGAGCTCAACGGTTTTACAGGCATCCTCCAGCGCTTTCTGGTACTCCCCTTTCTTGGCATAGGCTGCAGATCTGTTGCTGTAGAGTACATGGTTCTTGGAGTCGAGTTTTATTGCCTCCGAATAGTGCTTGATGGCTTCTGCAATGTTGCCTGCGCTCAGGGCTTTGTTACCTTTCTCCTTCAAGTCATTCACCTGTGGAGGGGGGAGCAAGAGTGAGCAGGGGATTAGCATGATCAGCTATGGGTGGAAGTCTCGAAGCAATCCTCTTGCCCTGGAATTATCTTTCCCAACTCACAGCATCACAGGCAGGAGAGTGACTTTAAAGACTGCCCCTTGTTATTGCCTCTTGGGTTCTTCACAAGCAGCAGCTGCTTGAAGTCTTACTGCAGTTGGCACTTGGAATAGGAAGAATAATCTTTCACCAGCAACCACTCTGACTCAATACCTGCTTGAAGGGAGACATACTGCCTCCTTTAACGGTCCCAGAAAGGTTAATACAAGAGCACGATCAGCATCTTGACAGCACAGAGATTCAATAAGAACTCGGAAACTGACATGGCTGTTCTATGGAAGTTGTGCAACACCAAAGGACTCCAGATTTCTCAGTAATTGGTCTGTGAATACCCCAAATCAGAGATAGCCAAGTCTATCCCTCTTGAAATTCTCACCCAGCCAGCTACTTCTCCCATTTGGAGACACCTCATCGATGGAACTCTCCCACATGACTGATTCAAGTAGTTTCAAACAATGCCCAAGAAATGTCATCAGTTTCTCGGAAGATGCAGCTTGGGCCAATCAGTCCGTTCAGAGTCAAAGGAAATTTATCTATGATTTAACCACCTAGCACAAACACTCCAGAGACCCAGAAGTCATCAGGTGGGTAAAACTGTGTAGGTGTGACTTCCCTGCAAGCGTGAACTGATGGGGAGGCAGTACCTCTCGAAAACCCAGCAACTGCTAGGAGATGTCTCGGCCAAGGGAAGGCAATCACTGATGAGTCACTTCAACAGCACATCAGGTAGGAACTCTCTCTAATGAGCTCCTAGGAAGGCTGTATATAATATTTGCATTTTTCTCAGCCGGTTACGTCCACTCTCCAAGTACTCCATAGCCTGAACTCTGCCAGTACAAACAGAAGCATGTCCCAGTTATATCCAAAGTCTCCCTTCTACAAGGAGTGTTAAGATGGATCCCTAAAAGCTGTGTTCCAATGCTATCTCCATTTTCAATGCTGATGGGGCCTGAGCAATAATGGATCTTTAAATTATATGCCATGAATGGCAAAATAATTACTGCCTCTAAAAGCTTTTGAATGCTCACCCCCAAATTAGCTGACAGCATAAGAGCCTTACTATTTGGGGCAGAAGCAGAAATAATCAAATTTAAAAAAAATAATTTGACATTCTACTTCAGTGTTCAGGTATCTGACAAAACTGGCACTCCAGTTTCCAGTGCCAGGGTTTGAGAGCTCAGAGATGGTGCTACAAATTAAGAACTTTTTTCCATTTTAGAGCTGGATTTACATTCTGACACAGGTCATAAGCAAAGAGTTTTGGTGGGCCTCATCCCAGTTCACAGTGGATGCTTGTATGCAAGATAAAAAGCCAACACATAATTGTCCAAAAAACTGGGCTTTTTTTTTGCTCAGGTCAGGGACCAAGATAGGAAATGAAGAATGGCATTGAGATAAATCAGGAGTTATGTCTGCAGGGACAGGAGGAATTCCTTGAGTGGAATGGGGAGGCAGTTGGGATTGACACGCATCAGCAAAGCTGTGAGGAAGTGGAATTTAGGGCTGGGATAGTAGGGTCAGGACTGAAGGGCATCGGCAGAGCTGTATGCAGAAAGAACCAAAGACAGGAATAGCAGGATGGGGCCTTGTAGTTCAGGATTGTGGGGCACTGGCAAGGCTGTGCTTGTGTAGGAGGCCTCATCCACACTATACCTACGCTCCAGTAAGCACGAGTGCCTCAGTTTCATTAGTTCCACAGCAACATGAATTTTAGACCAAGATGCGAAGTTGAGTTTAACTGCCCTACTCCAAGATAAAGCAGCTCCCTCAGGTGGGTGATTTGCTGTGGTCCAAGAAGCAAAGTCAGCTGTGCAGCTAGAAGTTTGTGGAGAAAACAATTAAGAGCCTTTCACCCATGCGAAAGCAACAGGCTCTCTTCAAATGGGACAGGTAGGAGGGAGATTCTGGTGACATTTATTATGCCAGCTGTACACCTGCTCCAAACACTCCCTCCAATAAAGATACCCCAGGGTCTCTTTACTGCACCTTAAGAAGCCTTGCTTAAACAGCAGCTCAGCTATGTACAGCTCCCATCTCCAGCATGGGAATGCATCCTTCACCTCCTCCCCAAACAGTTTAACGTTGCTTGGAGACCTTAACAGCTACCCAACAAGAACAATTACTCCTACCTGGGCACATCTTCTATGGTAGGGGTATGAGGCAGGGGTGTTTATGCATATGCAGAGGTGAGGCTGAAAATAAGGGGGATGGTACTTCCATCCCAGCTACCAAGCAACATATCTCCGGACAGTCCCTTAAACAACCCCGATCATACACATTTAGTTCACATCCAACTCAGACTCCCTATGCTGCCCCCTTTACTATCTCATACATCACTCTATCTCCTCCTACACTCCTGCTTCCCAGGTACCCCACCACCACCAACTTCCAGGACTCTTAGCTACCTCTTTTCACAGCTGTTCCACTCCCAGTGTCCCAGACTGCTCTTCAGTAATCTACCCCACCCCCTCAAATCCCAGCCACCCTCTCCTGAGTGCTGTCACCCCAGCACCCACACTCACTTACTCGGCCCCCTCCCTTTCAGGCTCAATCTAGACCAAGATAAAAAAGTGTCTTAAAACCATGTTAGCAAACACATTTTGACACTCAAATGCAGCCAAGATAAGATGGTCTTTGAGATGTGTTAGCTGGCAGAGCTAGGTCGTGGGGGAGGGTTTACCACGCTAAAACACAGCTTGCCCCTGTCTACGCCAGGGTGTTAAAATGTATCCGGCAACAGGTTCTTAAGAGACACCTTTTAACCTAGTTTAGGCAAAGTCTCCTACCCCAGGGCCCTGCACTGACTCCCTGGCTATGTCCCATCCCCCACCCCCCAAACACCTTCCCCGGGCTGTTCCTTCCACCCTGACACCTCCCGCCCCCGCAGTCTCCCGAGGCTCCATCCCTTGTAGATGCCAACCCCTGCCCCGGGCTGCAGCCAGCCAGCCCCGCATCCCCGTACCCCACCTCGCGGGCTGTCCCCCAGATCCACCCACAGGCCGCCCAGCCCCTCAGCTGCCCAGATTTCCCCGCGGCTGCCCCGCAGCTCCCAGGCTCCGCCCCGCGGCTGCCCCGCAGCTCCACACCCCCCAACAGGCGCCCCCTACAGTCCGCCCCACAGCCTGCCCAGCTCCCGCCTGCACACCCCTCAAGGGGTCCCCCAACAGCCCCGCCCCTCACCTTCTCCATGGCTCCAGCTCAAGGTCCAGCTCTGTCTCCGGGACACGGTCGGTTAAGTCTTCTCCGGCCCGGCCTACCCCTTCTCACGCCGCCTTCTGGAACCTGCTAGAAGCCTCCTGAGCCGCCCTCGCCGCCCCATTGGTAGGTGCACATCCGGGCCCCGCCCTCCCAACACTATGATAGATTAGAAGATGTGTCGCTCACGGGCCGGGCCATGCCTACTCCCTGCCTCCGCGGTAATGGAGGCGGGGATCAATGCAATAAGCACAGTGATAGGTGGAAACAAATGTCAAGCGACAACTAGCCCCGCCTACCCCGCGTCTCATAGGTGTGGCGGCATGCCAATCAATATCACCTCGAGGAGCTCTCCTACCCGCCCTCATTTTGATTGGATGTCAGCCTTGTACCACGCCTCCTGCTCTGCCCATCTGATTGGCCAGCATCTCCAAGAGCCTCAGCAATTCTCAAAGTCCATTGGTCTGGAGACCCCCTCAGGCTCCAAAGGCCGTGCCCATTGGTTAGAGACCGTTTCTGGAATTTTCCATCCTTTTCATTGGGTCTCAGGAACAAAGTGACGACATGCGAGGAGCTGCATCCTGATTGAGCGTAGCGGGTTTGCGTCATCAAGACACCATCCCTTATTGGGAGACTCCAAGGGGTGGGGAAGAGGTTCTGAATGTATAGCTTGCCTGATTGAGCTGGAGTTCCTAAGGAGTGGTGGTGTGTGAAATATTTGTACGTGCTTTCCACGGCCCCTAATACTGCTGGGTTTTTTTACATGTGCCTTGCACACCCTCCACTGGAGAATCTTGTTTGCATGTACCTTGCAGGCAGCCCTGAGGTGGGGGGAACAGGCTGTTTTGGCCTCCCTCCCATGTGATCAATGTGTAATTTTCACTTAAGTTCTTGAGCTTTTGCACCCGGCCTGTATTTTACACGTGCCATGGGTGCTGTAGTGCAACTATTCCAGTCCCACTTGCCCAGAATTATTAGTCTTTGCACGAGATTCATTGTAAATGAATCAGTGCAAAAATTCACGTCCCAGGTTTAAAAAAGCGTCCCATGGTATGCACACAGTACAAAATTTGCACATCATGGTGTGACAGTTATTGCAACCACATGCAGTTTTTTTGAAGACTATATTGTATTCAATTTATGAATGTTGAGTGTATTATGGGCCAGGGACTGTATGCAACTCTATGGGATACCACAGCTGCTCCAGAAACAAAAAGCCTCAGAAATTTTAACCAGCTCCAGAAAAATAACAACCCTTGGGTGTTTTCCATATATATATACTGGTTCAGGCTGGGTTTTCCAGACACTAAAAAACAAAGACTTTTGGTATATAAAGGCTGAGTTTTGAGAGACTAGGGGGGGTCTCAACCCTTGCTGAAAAGTTGGAAAGGCTTTGACTAAGACTCCATAAGACTTATGGGTAATTTCTGTTATGTTTAGTAAACATGTAGGAACTTTTGTTGTTTGTTATATTTTCTCTAGGGTTTTTTCTTTTGGTCCTTAAAATGTACTCTGCTGAGAAAGACCTGTGTGGTCACACCGTTAAAAACATGAATTGTCCTCGGAGAGAAAACAGCCCAGGCACTAGCCTTCAGGCAGAACGGCTGTCTGGGGATGTTACAGTATATGGCAAGGGGCTATGCAACTGCAAACTTAAAACTCTAGGTCAGCAGGGAGTGGGATAAAGGTCCCTGCCCAGAGACTGGTGTTGGTTGGAGCCCTGAGCCATGACTGGGCACACCTGGAGGGACCACACAGATGAAGAAAATAGGTGCAGTTACCCTGAAACTGTGACACATGGCATGCAATGTTATGCAAAATGGGTATATGCTAAAATTAGGCGCTGTGGTGTGTACGCTATAATTTTGTAAGTGCAGTGTACAGCAAAGAGCATGGGTTGCATAATTTCTGTATACTTGTGTATTTCCCAGGGCATGATTTTTGTATACGGTGCACATGCCTTGGGGCACGTTCCGTACATACATGTACCTTTGCATGGATTCACCCCCTTCCGTTTAATTTCACTAACTCAGTGTAACTCCTAGGAGTTTACCTGATGTCATACAACTGCCGGGGTGTTTTCCTCACTGGACACAAATCTCAGCTTTGTTTTCACAGAGGAGTTTCACAGTGGGAAGCTCTTATAGAAGCTGCAGTGCAGGCTACTGGGCAGCTTTCTGTAAAACATTTGTAGGAGCTGATGTGGGGGAGGAACAGGAAATCTGCTGCGCTTTTGGTGCATTATAACAAGGAGAGTGTGGGGGACAGAGTCAGGACTCTTGGGTTCTATTTCCAGCTCTGAGAGGCGAGGGAGCTCTCATGGTTAGAGCAGGGAGGGTCTGGGAATCAGGACTCCTGGATTCTGTCCTTAGCTCTAGAAAAGAAGTGGGGTGTAATAGTTAGAGCAGGGAGGCTTGTAGTTAGGACTTCTGGGATCTGTCCCCAGCTCTGGAAGAGCAGAGGGGTCTAGTGTTCAGAGGGGGGCAATGGGGAATCAGGACTCCTGGGTTCTGCCCCTTGCTCAGCTAGTGACCTTGGACAAGTCATTTTGCTGCTCTGTGCCTCATTTTCCCCAGGATGGGGAATAACACTGATTTATCCCCAGGAAGTTTGCAAAACTATTGATCACTGTGAAGTGCTTTGTAATCCTCCAAAAAAAAAAAAAAAAAAAAAAAAGGACCAAGCAACAGTATGTGGTGATAAATGCAGAGCTGAATCTTGAAGGCTTGCTCTAAGAACTGCAAATCTTCCTAAATCAGGATTTTGGGGCATAAAAGAGGGTGCCCTGCTCTTTGGATAGCATGGATCTGAAGCAACCGCCCAAGAGACTAGCAAAAGGCCAGGTCTCCCAGCAAGCGGTATCTATCTGTCTTCTGGTGTGACTAGCACTGCTAAATTTAGTAGGATTGCTAAGGCACCCTGCAAACTCAGGAGGCAAAGATCTATTTATAGATTAAGCTAACCTACTGTGCTGTTAAAATGTCCTGGGTGTGTGAGTGTGTGTCCCCTTTGCAAATGATTGCTTTTTAAAGTATGGTAGTTAGTTGTTTCCTGGTTCCTGCCCACAAGCAGTTTAGAGGCAGGTTGAGAGCAAGAGTCACTGAAATTAAATTACAGCTTGTTTTGCCTGGGATTCTGGGAACTGTAGTTTGCAAAGTTGGCTCCAAAGTTTTCAGTCTCCCAGTTTTCAAAGTTAAGCCTGGTCCCAAGAGTCTGAGGGGCAAATGTGGAAGAATTCTGTTCTATGTTTAAGCTCAGCGCTTTACCGACATGGGTGAATTAATCCCCCTGTGTGATCTTGGGTGATAAATAATGTTATCCCCATTTTATGTATAAGGAGCTGAGGCATACAGGAGGGAAGAGGCTTCCAGAAGTCAAACAGCTAGTCACTGGCAGAGGGCGGGGCTGGCTGTGCTACAATAATGCAAGGTGCGGCGGGGGCACAGTAATAGTGAAACCAGCTAACAGCAGGGAAGCACATGGTCATCGTAGGCCCTGTTGCTGAACTCAGGCTCTGGATCCCATTGTGCCTGAGATGCCATCCCAAGACACTGATAGGCTTTGCTCATCTCCCTGAGTTTGCTGCATCAGGACGCTTTATTGGGAAGGAAGAGGAAAACTGCAAGAGCCTGGACGGGGGCGGGACCACATTTCCCAGGATCCCTTGCACACAGATGGGCGGGTCTTGCAAGTGCAAAGCCCTTGGTGAGTTTCAGTGGCAGCGCAGCAGCAATTTTGTCCTCTCTCCCACCCCCCTTTGCAAGCCAAATACCAGGTGCAGTAAATAAGGGAGAAGAATTTCTCTCGACTGCTCAGGGACCAACCAGGGAGGCTGGTCTGGGGGCCCCAGTGCATTCCCTTCTGTGCTACTATGCCAGGGGTTCTCATGACCCTGCTAGGCAGGAGACTGTCTGGAGCTTTAGGGCAGCTTCTGGGGGGCTGGGGCAAAGGCAGGATCCCCTGGGTGCTGGGTAGTGTCAGGAGGGGCACGTGGAGCTGCAGGGAACCAAGCACTAGTAGCCTTCCCCGTGGCACGGTCCAGTTGGTGTCAAGAGCCTTCCGGAGCTGGGCAGCTGCTCCCCCACTAGGCATGGCGGCTAAGGTGGATCTGACCACATCCACTGACTGGAAAGAGGCAAAAAGTAAGTGTGAGGGTGTGTGTGTGTGTGTGCGCCATGCCTCCCTTTAGCTGGGCATCATACAGCCCTTTGCAACATGTCTCCACTTAGGGCCACTTACCCAGCCTAATTTCGACCCCAAGGGCATTTGTCTCTTCCCTGGGCACCATGCAGCTGTGCAGGGAATCTGAATACTAACATAAAGTCCACCCCCAGGTATGGAACAGCTGGAGGCCTGTTGCCACAGTGCATTGGGTTAGTTAAAAACTGATACAGCTCTTCCAACATCACTCATCTCTGCACCCCGCCATGCAGCATAGGTAGGAATCCCATAATGCCTTGTGCCGCCTCAATGCATTGTGGGTGATTTGTGGGATCCCCTTCTGGAATTGTGGGAGTGCATGTGTGTGTCAATACTCACAGCATCCCTTGTGCCATATCCCAGAACTCACCTGGCAGCTGCACCATTCCCAAATTACTTGGAGGGAGGCAGCACTTCCTATCCCAGGTGTTGCATGGAGAACAGAGCTGGTGCGTTAGAGCTTTCCCTATGGGGCTGGCCTTCCAGAACCAAACCATGGGACCAGAACACTCTGCATTGACTGCTAGTGGCACTGCAGTGTCACATGCCAGCCCTGGCCCCACCATGAGAGCTGCCCTGGGCACAGAGAACATATTGGCCTATCCGCTTTCTAGCAGTTAGTGGCAGAAAGTGCAAAAGCATCCATGTTGTGCTGCTGGCACAGTCCCCCTGGGTTATTAATCCTCTTCATCATGGTAGTGCCTGACACCAGCCAAGAACAGGACCCTGTTGTGCCAGGCACCATACAAACCCAGAGTAAGAGACAGTATCTGCCCCAGTGAAAGATGGTATAGCAGGGGCTCATATTGACTGGTGCCTCTGCATTTCATCATTGCACCCCTTCTGGGGCTGGCTTATTATCATAAAACCCAACACCGCAGCCCTCTTCCCTGGCCCCTTTCAGTTTATATTGAGATTCAGCATCCATATAGCCTCCCCCAAGCCCCCATGCTCTAGGCTCAAGAGTCTTTTCATCCCCTAATTAGGGGATTATCTTCCTCAAGGCTGGTGGCACAGGATTTCTTAGGCCCTTGGCACAGCTGTCTTAGGCCGAACCTAACGGTCCAAGACAGAAAAATTGGGAGCTCTTTAAGAAGAGTTTATTAGATGGCCAAAAAGCCACAATTCCACAATCAAGAGAGATGACAATTTTGGCCAAAAGCCCAGCCTGGCTCAGTGGCAAAGTGAAGGCAGCAGTTAGAAATTAAAAAGAAAGTAATATAAAACAAATGGAAAAAGGGGGTAATAGCAATGATCTAAATTAGAGGGTAGGAAATGTAGAAAACTGATAAGGGGCGCTGAAGACATCAGGGAAAAATGCATTTCTGGCAGGGCCAAGGAAAATAAGCAGTTTAAGAACAAAAGAAATCCTAGCAATGGTACAGGCCAGTTACAAGCTGGAGATGGTAAAACTACTGTTAATGATGCAGAAAAGACAGAAGTGCTCAATAAATATTTCTGTTCTGTATTTGGAAAGACATAGGATGATGTACTTGTAACCATCCTCATGTGAGAAGTACTTTTCAGTCCATTATTAACTAAGGAGGAAGTTAAAACACATCTATGAGGGATAAATATTTTTAAATCAGCCAGTCCAGATAACTTGCAGCTGAGAGTCCTAAAAGAGCTGTCTGAGGAGATCTTTGGCTTGCTTGATGGTAATTTTTAATAAATCTTGGAATACTGGGGAAATTTCAGAAGACTGGAAGAGTGCTAATGTTATACCAGTCTTCCAAAAGGGCGAGTGGGATGACTCAGGTAACTGTAGGCTGGTTAGCCTGATATCAGTGCTAGGCAAAATAATGGAAAAACTGATATTGGAGTCAGGTGATATAGAACGAAAGGACGGGCCTATAATTAATGTCAGTTTGATAGGAAATAGATCTTGTCAAACAAATCTGATTTCTCTCTTTGAGGAGATTGCAAGGTTGGTTGATAAAGGTAACTGCGTAGATGCAATACACTTAGACTTATGTATGGCATTTGACTTCATGCTGCACAACAATAATAAGCACTATGTAATATCAGTAGAGCACATGTTACCTGGATTAAGAACTGATTAACTGACAGATTTCAAAAAGTAGTTGTCAAGGGTGAATCCCTATTGAATGGAGATGAGTCTCAGGGTGGCTGGCCCTTTAAGGGGAGCCTGGAGCAGGGCCCTCTCTACCGTGATGGGCTTCTTTAAGGGGAATGAGTCCATTGTGCCAAACTGCCTAGGTGGCTGCTTGGCAGTGAATTGGTTAATGGGCATCTGGACCAGATAAAGGGCCGCAGAGCTCAGTTGGAGGAGGAAGCTTGTTAGGAAGAGGAGTTCCCAAGGGCAGGAGTTTCAGTGGTACAGAGGAAGAAAACTCCCAGGGAAAGGAACTTAAGGAGGAGCCTAGATAGCTGCAGGAGGCCCAGCCTACTAGGATCTGTGCTGCCTGGAGAAGAGCAGCAGTCAGATGGAGGGCCCTGGCTCCAGGGAAGGAATGGTGGCTGAGTGCCTCTTGGCTAAAGGGCCCAGGATGATAAACACAGATGGAGTCTGCCTCCCTGCTAAGAAGACTGGGTGATGGTCTTGTGTTTCTGTAAAAGTTTCTGTTGTTAAATGAGACCTTCAAAAGCCTTGCCAAGCCTCCTAATGAGCCAATTGGGGAAATTGTCAGGGTGTGTCTGTACCTGGCCACAAGGGGGCGTGTGGGATGGCATCTGCCTGACAGGGCATCCCTAGTGAAGTTCTGTAGGGATCAGTACTAGGCCTGATGCTAGTCCACATTTCCATCAATGCACTGGAAGTAAATATAAAATCACTGCTGCTAAAATTGATGGATGACTCAAAGATTTTTGGAGTGGGATGGTGAGGACAGTCCTGCACAGCAATCCACATTGTTTGGTAAGCTGGGCCCATTCCAAGGAAGCATGTTTTATTACAGCCAAATGTGAGAGCATATATCTGGGAACAAGGCTTGCTGGCCGTTCCTACAGAAGGGGGGACTGTATCCTGGAAAGTGGTGACTCTGAAAAGGATTTCAGAGTGGTAGCCGTGTTAGTCTGTATCAGCAAAAACAACGAGGTGTCCTTGTGGCACCTTAGAGACTAACAAATTTATTTGGGCATAAGCTTTTGTGGGCTAAAACCCACTTCCAAACAACTCAGGATGAGCTCCCAGTGTCACGCTGGGATAAAAAGGGCTGGTGCGATCCTGACATGTATGAAGAGGGAAGTAGTGAGTCGGAGCAGAGAGGTGAGTTTACCTCTGAATACGGCCCTGGCGAGACCCCGGCTGGACTGGTACATCCAGTTGTGGGGATCACATTTCAAAACCAATGTTGAAAATTTGGAGAGGGTGCAGTAAAGATCCCCCAAAATGATTTGAGAGTGGGAGAAGATGCCGTAGAGTGAGAGACCTGGGGGGCTCAGTCTGGTGCTCATTTCCCCTCCCTGGTGCAGCGCATCCCTTGTTTGCAGAGGATCCCAGTCTCAGGTTCTGCAGGCAGGCGTTGGCAGGGTGTGGTGTGATGCTCCCCCAGCCGGGCAGGCAGGGCCGTGCCACTCGGAGGGCCCCAGGCTCAGAGTGCATCACACCAGCGCCTGGGTCCACCCTGCTCTGCAGGGCCACCTCAAGCAAGGCCCCTCCCCTGCACAGCTCTGCGTGCCTGGCTCTCACAGTGTTGTCGCAGTGACAGGGTTTCAGCTGGGCTGGGGGCAGGGCAGACTGCATTGTTTGGGGAACCCCCCTCTGACAGGCTGCCTGCCCCATGGGCCCGCCTCCTGGGGTGAACAGCCAATTGGAGTGGCTGTTGGAAGTGCTCTCAGCAACCTTGAAGCCATGCTCACCGCAGGGGAGGGGAGAGCCCTGAGCTGGGGGTGGCCAATGGCTCCCCTTGGGAGCAAGGGGGATGGGGTGTGTGAGGGGGATGAGCCCCTGGAACTGCTCGCCCAGCCGGAAGGGAGAGGGGGACCTCACTCCAGCTAGGCCAGGGAGAGGGGGGTGAGGAGCCCAGGAGATGCAGAGGTGGGGCTGGGCTGGAGACAGAATGAATGGAGGGAGGGGGTTGGGGGTGGGGTGTAAGGTGGCATGAGGGGGGACTGGGTGAGGGATGGGGAGTGAGTGGGGGTGGAGTGTAAGGTGGTGTGAAGGGGGATTGGGTGAGGGATGGAGCAAAGGGGGCAGAAGTGATGGGCAGACTGGGGGGACAGTTTTGACTTGGAGGTGGTGTGGGGGGCAGAACTGGTCAGGGGTCGGGCAGATGGCGGCGGCGGGGGGGAGAGCTCCTGCAGCAGGAGCCAAAGTCACCTTACCCAATAAAGCGGGAGATTGGGCAGAACTCATTGTCCCCGCCTGCCCCCGCACACACACACTGGGCATGGGCTGTGGGAGTTCAAACACCACAATACACTATTTATAACAAAATCTCCTGGTTGGGGTGGGGTCTGACTCATGGTTTTGCTCCCTTGGGGTGGGCAATACCGAGCTGTATGGATGAGAAGCGCTACAGAAGTGCTGGGGGTGATTATAGGGGCACCTGATTCTCGTTACCCTAGTAACACTTCTGTGGGCCTTGTCCCTCCCCTGCAGCATACCTGAAAGGTCTGAATCAGAAGCAAAGACGGGAGCATTACTACACCAAGGACTTCGTCACACTGAAGGACATCGACACCTGGAAAAAAATGGCTAAAAGTGAGGCTGGGGGTTTTAAAATCCTTTATTAGTGCGTAGTAGATTTTCATTGTGGGTTGAGGGGCACTGACAGAGCAGTGGTGGGGGAGCCCAGGGTTGGGATAGCAGGGGACTGTGGGTTGGGATTGAGGGGCACTTCAGTGGCCTCCCAGCATAGCCATATGGATGTTAGAACCCAGTGTGAATTGTGGGGTGGAGGGCTTCCCAATTCTGGGATCTGCTCTCCCTCTCGCTTCTGATAGAGCCTACGCCAATCATGCTTTGGGGCATGGCACAGCCCTGCCCTTTCTATCCCAGAATCCTGGTTCTGGTGGCACAATGGATGAAGCAGGGTATGGCTGGACACTTTTCCTGTAGGGCGTGGAGATCCCTGACCTTGGACCCTTGTCTCTAGGTGCCCGACTGAAGCAGCCCGAGGAGACCAAATTCCCCAAGGACAATCACCTGAACGAGAAGATCTCGCTTGTCCGCCGGGACATCACCAAACTGGAGGTGGATGCAATCGTCAATGCTGGTGAGTGGGTTACAGATCCCCTCTGCTGACTGGACCCCCTGCTCATGTAGCACCAACAGCTCCTCCTCTCTGCATGTTGCTGGTTGAGGTGGAGGCTTTGGGTCATGGCGGGCTCGAACCCCATGGTGAACATATGGCGAAAGAGGGTTGGGTGTGAGAAAACGTGCTCCCATCCATGTCTGGGACTGGCAGGAGTGCCAGCTGCCTGTCAGGCTGTGCTCTGAGCCAGGAGAGGGAGTTTCAGTGGGGTAGGGTGCTGGGCTGCCCCCAAGAGCAGCTGGCTAGGTGCCATTTGGCTCTGGCCTGTCTGTTCTGAAGGGTGGGGCTCCTGTCTGCTGAGAGAACATGCAGCCTGTGCCACTTCTGCACAGTTCTGTTGCCCCCCAGAACCCATTGGTTGTGTAGGACTTAACCCCATCCCATATGTGATATAGGGTCTGTCGATCATCGCACTAAAGAACTGCTGTGTGTGTAGGGTCTAGCCCTTTTCCAGATGTTCTATAGGGTTGGTTATTTGCCTGCCCAAAGATCATGGTGCGTGTATAGGATTTTGGTTGGCTGTGGAGGGTGGCTTGATCTATTTCCACCAGTAGCTGCTATATATGTATGTCCATGGGCTCTGTGTCTCCTAATTACTTAGTGAGTGGTCTCTGTGAGGTGGTTGGGGTTTGTTATTGTGTCTGTCTGTCTGGGGGAAGGGTGGGTGTGGATTTATCTGAGGGTTTTTTGTTTTGTTTTGTTTTTAAACTTTTTTTTCAGAGCAAAACTCCCCTTCCCCATTAGTGAAGCTGGGGTGTGTCTGACTGAATTGGGAAAGGTGGGTTTCATGTGGCACTGCCCTCGTTTTTGCTGCTGTCCCTCTGTGAGCTTGGTTTGGGGTGGGGGTCATAATATTGCTGGAAATGGGGCTCTGCAACTAACCCTCCCTGAGCTTTGGGCGGCTGTAGAACCCCAACCCTGCCACCCATTGGGAAATGGGCTGAACCAAACTCGAGGGGTGGGTGAGTTGGGTGCTGTCCAGATTCCGAGACTGTTCTGATACAACTGAATACCCCTCTGTTGTACAAAAGCTGAGCCGGGTGTGGGGCAGGCTCTCCTCTCCAGCGTCTTCAGGGTTAAATGAACCAGTGAGACATCACTCCCTGCAGCCCAGGCTGTCGGCCAGACTCAGGTGAGCGTAGTTGTCAGTTACTCAGGGCAGCTCCCCACTCTGAGTGATTGGCTCAGGCTCTGCAGAGTCTGGCAGCGTTGCTGTGTTGGATTACACTCGGGGCAGCTCCCTCCATCAAGAGTGATCGGCTCAGGCTCTCTGCAGACTCAGGCAGGGGTTGCTGCGTGTGTTACCCTGGGACAGCTCCCCCGTCTCGGTGTGCTTGGCTCAGGGTCTCTGCAGGCTCGGGCAGGCATTGCTGCAGCGGTTACACTTGAGGTCACGTTTTCCAGCTTTTTGGCTTAAATCTTTCTTTGTTTAAAATGGAAGTCAAGACTCGTGCATCATCCCATGACTCCAGGAGTTGGGGTTTTAAGAGAAATGTCAAATAGCAGGAGCTTTTTGATAGAATTGTGGGAGCTGGCAAGTGTGATCATGGACCTGATGCCTTAGAGATGATAGGCCCCATGTTCTGTTCCTTGCAACTCTCTTGCCCTGGGGCTGGATTGGAGCCAATGCCCCCTTGAGGGGAAAGGCCCCGTGTCCCTTTTCCCATCCCCTGAGCCAGCCACTCACCCTCCCTCTGATCGGGGGCCAGATTGGAGCTAGAGGGGAAAGGCACTTTATCCAATTCCTTTTCTGCAAAGCATTCTGTGACCAGGAACTCTGTGCGAACAATGAGAGGGGGGGGGGAGAGAGAGAGAGAGAGATGCTGTATCCAAATGACATCACTAAAAGATGAGATGGTGTCAGATTCTGATTCACCTTCTCCCCCTGTGGTCCCGAATCTGGTGTGTGCCAGAACTGAATGATGGAGCCTTTCCCGGCATCTCCCCTTCCTTAGCACAGACTCTCCATTCTGTAAGCAATTCATCCCAGAGTCCCCCATGAGAGATGACTCCAGTGCAATTTATCTCTGACATCTGGCTAAGGAGCCTGTCAACCCAGTCAGCACATGCCTCTTAAGCTGCAGGGAGATAAACTCTAGCCATATGTTCCCTGTGTGTGTTCCTCATGGCGGGTGCTTGTGGGGAAAGGGCTCTGCTTAGAGCTGGCTGCTTTCTGAGAACTGTCTCGACCATGGGAATTACCAGACTGGTCCATCCATCCCTGTATCCCACCTCTGACAGTGGCCAGTACAAGATGCTTCAGAGGAAGTAGTGAGAGCCCCGTGGTGGGCAGATGTTGGGTAACCTGTTTTCCATGAACGTCTGATCCTAACCCCCTACTAGAGATCAGCTTAAGCCCTGAATCCTGAGGGTTTAGCTCCCATCCAAAATCTTTGTTAGGGAGGTTCTGTTACTTTGCCTTTGGCACTTATATGACAAGTACTGAAAAACTGTCAGATTCTGGGGTCCACAAATCCAGGTGATGTTACTAGATTGGAGAGGGTTCAGAGAAGAGCCCAGAGAATGATTAAAAGATTGGAAACAGTGCCTTATAATGAGATACTTCAGGAGCTCTGTCTGTTTAGCTTACTGAAAGTTAAGGTGTGACTTGGTTACAATCTATAGCAGGGGTGGGCAAACTTTTTGGCCCAAGGGCCACATCTGGGTATGGAAATTGTATGGCGGGCCATGAATGCTCACAAAATTGGGGGCTGGGGTGCGGGAGGGGGTGAGGGCTCTGGCTGAGGTGTAGGCTGTGGAGTGGGGCCAGAAATGGGGAGTTCAGGGTGCGGGAGGGAGCTCCAGGCTGGGGCAAAGGGTTGGGGGTGGGGAGGGCTTCGGCTGGGGGTGCGAGCTCTTGGGTGGGGCTCGGAATGAGGGGTTTGGGGGTGCAGGAGGGTGCTCTGGGCTGGGACCGAGAGGTTTGGAGGGCAGGAGGGGGATCAGGGCTGGGTCAGGAGTGCAGGCTCCGGATGGCTCTTGCCACTGCTTCCAGGAGCTGCTTGAGGTATATCCCCCCCTCCGGCTCCTATGCAGAAGCATGGCCAGGTGCCTCTGTGTGCTGCCAGGTCCGCAGGCGCCGCCCCTGCAGCTCCCATTGGCTGCAGTTCCTGGCCAATGGGAGCTGTGGGGGAGGTGCTTGGTGCAGGGGCAGCGGGCAGAACTCTCTGGCTCCCCCTACGTATAGGAGCTGGAGGGGGGACATGCCGCTGTTTCCGGGAGCCACGGCATGCGTGGAGCGGGACAAGCCCTGGACCCTGCTCCCTAGCAGGAGCTTGAGGGCCGGATTAAAACATTTGAAGAGCTGGATTTGGCCCCTGGGCCGTAGTTTGCCCACCCCTGGTGTATAGGAACCTACATGGGGAACAGAAATGTGATGGTAAAGGTCTCTTTAATCTAGGAGACAAAGGTCCAATAAGATCCAATGGCTGGAAGATGAAGCGAGTTAAATTTTGACTGGAAAATAAGGCACAGATTTGTATCAGTGAGGGTGATTAACCACTGGAACAACTTCCCAAGGGGAGTGGTGGATTCTCCATTATTAGTTGTGTTTTAAATCAAGATTGGCTGTTTTACTAAAAGATCTGCTCTGGTTCAACCAGGAATTAATTCAGGGCTGTCCTATGGGGTCTTTGTTATACTGGAGGTCAGACTAGACAATTGCAGTGGTCCCTTCTGGTCTTACAATCTATGAGTCCACTGTTCTAGCTCTGGACATTCTCGTTAGAAATACACCTCTACCCCTATATAACGCAACCCGCTATAACACGAATTCGGATATAACGTGGTAAAGCAGCACTCGGGGGGGTGGGGGGTGGGGGGTGGGGCTGCGCACTCCAGCGGATCAAAGCAAGTTCGATATAACGCAGTTTCACCTATAACGCGGTAAGATTTTTTTGGCTCCCGAGGACAGCGTTATATCGGGGTAGAGGTGTATAAATGCTCAGCCCATCTTTGGATCTTGCTAAGTTTTTGATTTCAACAGCATCCAATGGAAGAGAGTTCTGCTGGCTAATAGTGCGTCAAGTGAATCAAGTATTTCCTTTGATCAGTTTA
This sequence comes from Terrapene triunguis, assembly GCF_002925995.2. NCBI lineage: Eukaryota > Metazoa > Chordata > Testudines > Emydidae > Terrapene > Terrapene triunguis. The sequence goes on from NW_020664440.1 coordinate 29,291,515, forward strand.
GAATTGGCCACCTCCCATTGCAGTGGTGATCCCCTGGCTCTTGTGTTATGTGACGGGGAACAGAAGTGTCCCCATTTCCAATTGCTCTAGCAAGCCCTGAAGGTTCAAAGTCATTGGAGGATTATTTTGTACTGCGTAGCTACAGGCCCTGCCTGAAATCAGGAGGCCCCTGTTGTCCCGGGTACTGTACAGACCCACAATTCAATGAGGAGGTTGCAAATGAATTTTTGTCCCCTAAAAAAAGGTGGTTGGGTTTTTTTTGACACAACGGCATTTCTGATTGAAATTACGTTTTGATGGGAAAATTTCCCTCCCAATCGCTTTGGCGCTAGCGGAGGGGGCTCGTGTTTGTAGCAGAACCTGGGGTGCTGTGGGGGGCACACCAAGAGGAGGTGATGCAATGAGTGTGACAAGCCAGGAATATGCCTATGGCAGGAGGGTTAGGAATGGATGTGAGAAGGGGCCAGTTTGCAGGCACGGGAAGGGCAACTGTTTGAAGGGCAGTGGCCCAGCCAAGCTCAGAGTGGCTGAGGGCGAATGAGCAGGTGTTTGGGGAGCAGGAGCACTCTCTAGGATTGGAAGGCATGAGAAATTGCTGTGGCTGAGTGCTTCAGGGACTAGCAGAGCCATTTCTTAAATGCAGCCTCGGACTCTTGGCTGGAAACGGGAACGCAGAGGTGGTAATGAAGTGGTGGAGGCTGCGACAGCAGATCTGGAGAAAACGCTGAAGGCAAGATGGTAATTTGGGCAGCAGTAAATAATTTAAACCCTGTCATGCTGGGTGCTGCAGAGACCCTGACCAAAGTTAGGACCCCGGTTTCTGCAGAGCCTCATGACACACAGTGAGAGACAGTCCCTGCCCTAAAGAGCTCACGTTCTGAATAGACAAGGGGCGGGTGGGAAGATAGACACAGTGTGAGGGGAAGGGGTTACCCAAGGCCAGTGGCAGAGCTGGGAACAGAGCCCAGATTTCCCCTCCTTCCCTTTGTCTGATTTGGCTCTTTCTGGCTTTGCTTCATATAGAATTTGCACCAGTGACTTAAATCCCTGGTGGAACGGAGTTAGTTAAGCCAGTGCAACCCCTGTGGATATTTGTATCTGCTTAAAACGGCTTAATCGGTTTAGTTTGTGCCTGTAAATTGACTGATGTGAGGTTAAATCGATATAAGCCAGGTTTAAATTGATGTAAGGGCATCCACATGCAACGTTGCATTGGAAACGCTAACTTGATGTAAAGTCACATCTCTGGTTATATTGGTGTAACTTTGTATTTAGACCCGTCTGTGTCTGTGCAGCACAGTGGGGCCCCTGATCTCACTTGATCCTACCTTGCTAGACATAACAAGTAATAACACATCTAAGATTGACACAGCTGATTCTTCACTGAAATGTTCTCTCCCCCGCCCCATGGCTGGGCAGCAGAGGGCGCCAACGTCTCAGCTTTCCAATGTGCTGCTTATTAATTTCCGCCCCAATAAATCAACCTGTTTATTAGAAGAATAAAAGTCTTAACTAACAAGGGGCTTTGTCAGTGCTTCATAAATCCTGCTTCTGTGCCTCATGAAACCCATATGTGGTTAATTCATATGTAAAGTCACAAGCAGGAATATAATACCTGTCCATTAAATTCTACGCGACTTGATAATCATCATTAGCCATGAGTAATTTCCTGATCAGCATTGCACAGCAGCAAGGGAAATGCATTTAAGCTAGTAGCTCGTCTGTACTAACAGGGTGTGTGGGGATGGGGGGGTTCGTTTCCGGTCCTGGGGGCACAACATACTCCTTTGTAGGCCACTGCTCCTGGGGAGAGGGGGCTGGTCCGGGCTTTTCCTGCATGAAATGGAGCATTCCTGCCAGGGCGTTGTTCCCCTGGAGGCTTGCAGCACTGAGCTGGGTGGGCCTGGCTCCTTGGTTGAAAATCTAAGGGGTTCCAGTTCACTACGGGACAGGGCAGGGCAGGGCAGGGGACGTCCTTGGCTGACGTACACTGACCCAGGTCCGTTGGTGACAATTTACAGCTCCGATGGCCAATTTACAGCAGCTGGGGACCTGGCCACGCTCATTCCAATGGAGCGGTGGCCGATTTACACCAGCCAGGGATCTGGCCTGAAGACCCTATGAAGATGTAAGAGGACTGCAAAGTTTGATCTCAAAGAACAGTCTGGATATTAACAAAGCATCCCATTTCCATTTACAAATGGAAAACATGATGCACAGACAGGGAAAGTGACTCACCCAAGACCATACAGCAAATCGGTGGCAAAGCTGCGAATAGAACCCAGGAGTCCTGACTCCCAGTCCCCTGCATTCTGATCACTAGTTGCCCTCTGTAGTTAAGATAATAATGAAGTGAGACATGATTATGGCCACTCGTCATACAGAACCTGGGGACATAATATTCAGATGTTGGTTGCTAACATTAGGCCCCTAAATGAATATTTGAGCATGTAGAGAGTTGGCTTGATTCCTGTACACCCCACTAACTGCTTGGGCTCTCAAGAGACAGGCCGGCTTGTAGCTAAAGCTCTGGGTCAAGATTCAAGGCACCTGGGTTCAATTTGAGATTGGGGGGGCCCCTCACGTGCCAGGCATTGCACATACACAGAGTGAGAGGCAGTCCTTGCTTCAAAGAGCTCGCTGGCTAAATAGATAAAGGGGGAGGAAAACTAAGCCACTGATGAGGAAGGGACTTGCCCACATCAGAACCCAGGAATCCTGAGCTATCCGACCCAGTGTGTCTGTCTGGACCGCACTGCTTTTCATCTTGGGAATTAATAACCTCTGACAACCTTGGGAGACCTGGTTCAAGCCCCTGCTTTTCCACAGGCTTCCTGTGTGACTTTGGGCAAGTCGACGTTTCTGTTTGTGCCCAGTGTCCCCTGGGGATGAGAGCACTGCCCTGCCTTACAGGCAGCTTGTGAGGATAACTACATGACAGCAGTGGGGTTCTCCGCCTGTTTGGGTTCAGGCCCCATCTGTAAACTGTGGTGGATTTTGTTACCCAGAAACCTCTCCAGATGTCCAAGACCATGCAGGGATCCACTGGGAGAGGGGAGGCTCTGAGCTAAGATTCCAGATGCTCCAGCCAGAGGTGAACGACTGGCACGCACCCCACTGGCAATTGGGAGAAGGGGCAAAAAACTGAGACACCCCAAAAAACACCCTCTGTCCCCCCATGAGCAGTGTAAGGGGTGGGGAGGATTTGGGGGGCCTGGAGGTGAAGTGGAGAGATTGTGGGGCCAGGTGGTGTAGTGAGGAAGGAGTTGCAGGGGGTAGGGTGGGGAGGCTGGGGAAGGAATTGGAGTGCAGTGAAGGGCTGGGGGAAGGCTCTGGAGCCCAGGGGAGGGTGGGGGGAGCCGACAGCTCCCAAAAACCACATGGCCCCCACACACGGCCCATGGGTGCACAGGGTAAAAGTGTGGGGGTAATGTGGGGGGGCTGGGGAAGGAGTGGGGGGGGACAGAAAGGGCTGGGGGTGTAGTGGGGAAGGATCTGCAGACACTTTGCTGGGGTTCCAGAGCTGTGAGCCACTGTTACCCCTATCAGCCTCAGCAAGTGACAGCTTTGCTTAGCTGTGTGCCCGCTCCCTGACACACCAGCCTGGCTGCCTTGCCAGCAAACTTTTTAGGGCTCGGCCAGCCCAAAGCTCGCCTAGCTGATAACAATCAGTGACCTCCCGAGTGCCACAGAACCGTCTTCCCCTGCAGCACTCAACCCCCCCTTACTGCACCACCCACAAAACCTTATCAGATCCACTGCTCCTCTACAGAGACAGTCTGCAGCAGCTTATTAACTTATGGAGGTTTACAAACCCTCCCCTTCCGTCAAAGCACTGAGTTGGTTTATAGTACAAGTAAAACAAGTTTAATTAACAGAAGGACCCAGGTTTAAGTGATAGCGAGTATAAGGACTAAAGACCGAGGAATGGTTACAAACACACCGAAGTAAGAAACTTGTCTAAGGTGTCCGTCTAACCGAACAAACTAGAAACCTTTATGCAAAGAAGTTTTTGTCTCCAGTCGTTCCTCCAGCGTGGCTGCCCAGTTTTTTAGCCAGGACCCTTTGCAGAGCTCAGACTGCTTGGGTTCTTTGTCTCCCCAGGTGAAGGATAAATTAGGGGCTCTCTCCCCCCTCCTTTTATAGTTCACTAAACCTTTGAAATGTGGGCTTTGACAGGGAAGCCCAGACAAAGCTGCTCTCTCCTGCTGGGGTGTAGATGCCATGCTGTCTTCTCCTCCGCTTGATGCCTTTATTTACCTTCTGTAAATGGTCCTTCATTGTCTCTGCCTGACGACCAGGCTAGTCAGACAAGCAAATACACATTCCTTTGTCTAGGGCAGACTGGGCATTGCTTGGCAAACACATTTCCAGCACATATTTATAACTCTTAGTGCACACCCAGTACATACACCACAGCGCATTACCAAATACCGTGCATGACACCTTTTGGATCCATATCATGACAACCGTGTGTGTGGTGTGTTAAACTGGTCAGGCCAACTGAGATTTACTATTACTTACCAGGGAGCCCTTTGCCAACCAGCTTTGGGGTTTTTCTAGGGTCACAGGTACATTGGGGGGCTGGTACTTACCAGAGGACATGACACCAGCTGCTCCCTCTTGGCTCCTGTCCCATGAAGCTGCTGGACTTGGCTTACTGCTCCGGGCATTGTGATTGCTGGGATGGCAGTGCTGCCCATGTTCGGCTCAGCCACCCCTCTAGCATGATGACGGGGCTGGCCAGGCCAAATCTGTGTGAATGGCTTTGCAACCTGGCACATCAGGTTGCAGTGCCACTCACTCAAATTTGGCCCAGGTGGCTCCATGTCATCATGCCAGAGAGGGTCAAACCTGAGCAGTGTTGTGATCCTGGAGGTCACAGTGCCCGGTATGGGAAGCCGAGCCCAGCCAGCCCTGTGACTCTTGGATGCATTCTGGTAACCCAGTTTTGGGTCATAACCCACGAATTGAGAAACCCTGCAGTAAAGATTGTGAGGTGCCAAATACCACGGTGAGGGGGGCCATAAAAGTATCATAGATAGATCAAGGGCCTTTTCTCTGGTTCCCTAGCTATAGAATTCAGCTGAACAGCAACTACCCTAGTCTTGCCCTGGTTCTATTAGGCAGGTGATGGTCCTTCCTCATTCTAGCTCTCTGTGGATAGATCGAGCCAGTACCAAGTCCCTTCTGTTATGAATCACTGCCTTCTAATACAATGGGTATGGGACTGCGAAGAGCAGGAGACAAACTCTAAGCAGATATTGCAATGCTGAAGTGTCAGTGTAAATTGCTTTATCTGTCACTTCAACTCTGTCGCTCTCTGCTGTTTGCCATCCCTTGGGGAAATCAGTTGCCAGAGATGCGGGGATAGTGCCTGGGCGGAGCTCCAACTTCGTGGCTTTACAGAACACGTCGGCAAGGGAAATTGCACCGTTTTGGGGGTGGAGGCAGCTTACCAGGGTGAAGAATGGATTTGGGTTTTTTTTTCTGGAAATCCTGAAAAATTGGGGGGGAAAATAATTGTTTTGGGTCCAGCTGAACTTTCAGTAAATGGAAAAGTTAGAAGATTTGTTTTGATTGTGATAGCGTTGGTTTTCTGATGGCTGTGATGGGGGTTTTCAAATTAAAGGACATTTTGAAACAAAAAGTCATTTCAACCCAAAAATGTGAAACTTTCTGGGGGGGTTTTCAGAATTTTTCTCTTGTTTGTTTTCCTGCCCCAGCAGCTCTGTGAAAGGGACACGACTTTGCGGGATGTTGTAGGGTTGCTGCACCTGCGTTTTTTCTGCCCTGCAAAAAAAATTTGGTTAAAAACTTTCCTGAAGCTCTAATGCCAAGGCAGAGCTCCAGCTTCACGGCTTTAGAGCAAGTGGCAGTGGGGGCAGCTGCACATACCTCGGGGAAGATCCAGCCTCTGTGCAGGCTGCTTAGTGTGTTGCAGATTTCATCATCGTGCTGCAGTGGGAATTGGTGGGACAATATGGAAGTGAGAGGAAGAATAGTGCAGTGCTTCGAGTGGTAGCTGGGGTCTCGACTTGGCCCTAGGCATCACTATTATTGAATAGTGGTGTGGTATCACCCAGGAGCCCCAGTCAGAGACCAGGCTCCCAGTGTGCTAAGTGCTGTACAGACACAGAATAAAGAGACAGTAACTGGGGCAAAGGGACTTACTTACCCCAGTAACTAATAACTCTGGTGCTGCACTGACAGAGTCTCTGCTACTCTGTTCCTGTCAGCCTTTCCTTTTATACACAGCTAATGACACCTCGGGACCCCTTTGTAAAGGCAGATGCCAATGCTACAGATGGACAGACTGAGGCAAGTGAGGAGGAGTATTGCTGAGGAGCAGACTCAGAGGTGGCTTTGTTATTTGAGTGGTGTTATTTGACCAGTCATGGACCAAGACGCTGTTGTGCTAGTTGCTGCACAGACAGAACAATAAGATGGTCCCTGCCCCAAATAGCTGACGACCGAAGGGACCATCTACACTGCAATCACAGGGTGTGACTCTAGCTTGTGTAGTCATATTTGAGCTCACTTTAATCTGGCTAGCTCAGGTACCGGTGTCGTGAAGCTACAGTGCAGGGCTCATCATGGGCTAGTCCCTGTGGCCTGGGTGGCCCTGTACAGCCTGTGCTGTACCCGAGCTAGCTCTGGTCCATCTACGTGCGCTGCAGTCGCATGCCCTTACTGCAGTGTAGCCATACCCTTAGCAGAAGAAAAGAGACAGCAGGTGGAGACAGAGCAGCTGATGGTGGGACACAAGCAGACAATGACAGAGCAGTTAGATCACGGTCTGTAAGGGCCTGCACAGGGGAGGAAACTTCTGAGAGCCCCAGGGTCTGTCATACTGCAAAGGTAGAAGCAGAGGAAAGGTGGCCCTGGGGTTAGGATGGTAGCCTGGAACTTGGGTTCAATTCCTTGCTCTGCCACAGATCCCTTGGGTGAGTCTCAACTCCAATGAGTTAGGCGCCTGCATAGCTTTAAAAATCTGGTTCTTGGTGCATCTCTGCCTCAGTTTCCCCATCTGTACAATGGGGATAACAGCACTGTGCTGCCTTATGGGGGGTTGTGAGAATGTGTGCATTCCCGGGTTCTGACTCCTAGCACAGTGGCTGACCCACTAGCTAAGAGCTGCTGCTGTTCCTCATGCAGCTGAGCCATCGCTCACCCAAGCCAGTCCATCCATTTGAGGAGTTCCCCGAAGCGATTTCCTGTCCTGGGGTGACTGATTCTTGTTTAACTAGCCTGCGTTCACGCCCAGCAGCTACTGTTAACCCAGCTCGTGAGCGTCCTTCTTTTTATAGACTCTCCCCGCCTGTCTCCTTGGAGCAATTCCTGATTCAGAAACTCACTGGGTTGCATTGAAAGAGACATTATAAAGTGCTGGACTGATAGCTTAAGTCAGGCTCCGGCATTCAGTTTAATGGACAGCTTTTATCTCCCTTTTTATTACACAAAATCATTTAAGCGGCTCTCTGGCTTTGTGAATAAAACAACAGAGCTATCGTATCTAGCTTCCCTCACTCTGATCTGCTACCCCAATGTGCAAATCGAGCCAAGGTCCCAAAGCTGCTGGGTCACGATGCGCCCGCTCACGCACCCTGTCCGTTGGCTCCAGGATCATATGATTGCTTTTGGGCTAGATTGCCATTCAAAGGCTCTTGTGCAAAAAAAGTGCAAAGCATGTAGCACAACCAGAAGTGAATCCCCCCTCCACGCACACTTCCCTCACTAATCGTGTATCCCAGAGCTTGGTTTATGTGCTCACGGATTTCACGACTGGGCGATTGTGTGCTGGGGAATGCATGGAATATGGGATCTGCCTATTAAAATATAGTTTTATGCTGGGCTCATACTGAATATGCTGTGTGTGCTTGTAGCATATCCCCAGCTAAGCGTGCATGGCAATTGATTTACCACACCGGGTGCTGTGCACACTAACTGTTTGGCCTTGGCATTCTGGGAGCTGGGCAGGTATCAGAACAATAGGCCTGCAATATTTTGCAATTTGTGTGCCCCTGCTGTACCTCTGGAAGAAACCTGCAGCCATTGAATGTTGCATCATCACCCTAAATTGTCCTCAGCCAATCAGAATGATCCTGGAGCCTCTTGCAGTGGTTTTGTGGAGGTTTGTTATTCTGGGCCTACAGGAATTTGTGATATCTTGTGCCCTGGTGTGGGGGAAGAGCAGAGAGGGGCTGGGGGTCAGGACACCTGGGTTCTATTGTGGTGAGTGCTGCACAGACCCTGACCAAGATCAGGGCCCCCACTGTGTGCCAGGTGCTTCACAAACCCTGCCTGAAATTGGGGGTCCAGGGTAGCTACATAGTGAGAAACAGTCCCTGCCCTGACAAGCTGAACATTTCACTACACAAAAGGTGGGATGGAAAACAGAGGCACCAGGAGGGTAATGGCAGAGGTCAATGGCGGAGCTGAGAACAGACCCCACTCTGGTGCCTGCCTTACCTGCTGGACCATGCTGTCTGGCTATAAATTTACATACACTTTGCTAGAACACTGGACTGGGACTCGGGAGACCTGGGTTCTATACTCAGCTCTGCTGCTGGGTGACCTTGGGCAAGTCACTGCCCTGCTCGGTGCTTCAGTTTCCCCAGCTGTAGACTGGGGATAATGATACTGACCTCCTTTGGAAATTGCTGTGAGATTTCCTGAGTAAAAGTGCTATAGAGAGCGAGGGATTAACAGGATTTGGCGGTGCAGTTGTTGCTGAGCTGCTTGTGCGAACTGGGCTTGTGATTCTGTGTGTACTTTTGCTGTGCATCTTTCTGAGGACTGAAACCTGTTGCTTTTAAAAGGATACCTGGACTCACTGTGCCCAAATCCCCTTCCCCTACCACCAGCCTCCTTTGTGCCCCTGGCCAAAGCTCCCCTTCCTCTTCCTCTCCTCTGATGCCAACCTCTTCCTGCTTCATGCTCCCCCCTTGCCCCTCCTTAGCAGCGTCCAGGTCCCTGAGGAGTGCCGCCCAGAATGCAGTGCTGTACGTTGTCTCTGTAACTGGGAAGGGTGGGGGTGCGCTCAAGTGCCAGCCATGCACCGCTGTGCCATTTCAGATCCCTGCCTTTCCCCGCCCCCATCGCAGTGTCTGCTTCCCAGCGCGCAGTGCTCATGGCAGGGAACTGCTCACAGCTGTGGAAGTGATCGCAAAGCTAACCCATAGGGGCCTCCTCCCTCAGCGTGGCCAGTCCCTGCTACTGCAGGCAAGCCCCGACATTTAATCTCCAGTTTATCCAGCTCCATCTTCAAACTAGCTGGGCTGCTTCACCCCACTGCTTCTATGGGGAGGGAGGCTGCACCTGAACTGCCTCCTCTAATGGGTAGACACCTTCTCATCTGCAGCCTCAATTGATTCCTGATCTGTTTATCCCCATTTGTTCTTGTGACAACATTGTCCTTTAGCTTCAATAGACCTTCTCCCTCCCCAGGTCCCCCCTTCCACTTATAGACACAACCAGATCCCCTCTCAGCCTTTGCCTTGCCAGGCTAAACAGGCCGAGCTCGCTCAGACTCCTCTCGTAAGATCAGTTCTCCCCTGATCAGCCTGGGACCCCTTCTCTGCACCGGGCCGGTTTGGATCCTTTGTTCCTGAATGTGGGGGACCAAAATAGCTCACGGTGTTCCCGCTGAGCTCTTCCCAGCGCCTTGTCCAATGCCATTAATACTTCCCTTTCTCCACTGGAAATCCGTCACCTGATACAGTCAAGGCTCACATAATTTGTGGTGCTAACAGTAGGCTTGAATTGCTGCCTCATCAGGGCTCAGAGCAAGTGGTTCCTGGATCCCCCCACTGATCAAAATACATCTTTAAATATTTATTTCCCCTCAGCCCTGCTATCAAATTGTTTTCCCGGGTTAGGGCAGTGGGGTTGCTAACTGCAGCCCTTCTGTGGCAGAGATTAATTGCAAGGTGGAACTGGCTAGGCAGGGCAGAGGTTTGCGGGAGTTTAAGGCTGGCTGTGGGGCTAAAATGCTGGTTTGGCCTTCAGTAGTGACGGCCTCTGCCTGGTGCTCTGCTGCCCTTGAGGCTGTGCAGTTGTTTGTGTAAAGTGAGCGCACAAATGCTGCTACTCCTCTGGCCCGTGCGCTGGCGATGTGAGCTGCCCCCGTTGGTCATAGATTTTAAAGACAGAAAGGCCCATTATTATTATTTATATTGCAGTAATGGACTAGGCCCTCTGTAGCGATAGGTGCTTTACAAACACAGAACAAGACAATCCCTGGGCTCGATCCTTTACTCTGACCTTCCTTGAGAAGCCTGTAAACTGCATTTGTCAAAAATCGGCCCACTATAATATGCTGCTTTAAGCCGGCAGCTCTGAACTGACTCCCTGAGATGCAGGGCAAGAGCCTCTCTTTTCGAGGATGTTGGGCAATCCCTGAAGCTCCGTGCCTCAGTTTCCCCAGCCCCGATCTATAGAACATGGAGAGCTACCTACAGTTAATTAAAATCTGTAACGAGTTTTGATGGGGGAAGTTTGCCCTGAAAGCCCAGCCCAGTCCTGTGCTCGGCCCTAGTGAACTCGCCCTTACACGCTTGTCTCCCCTCCCACTCCCCCCAGGCTGGGCAGCTATCTGGCCTGTAAGGATAGTCATGACTGTTATCTCATCAGCTTGGTGCTTTTCACCCACTGCTACGGTGCAGTCTCGCTGATCACGGATTCTGCCGCTGCCCTGAAAACACACGCTGCATGTTAACGTTCTTCTTGCATCTATTTGTATTAGCTGGCTGTCTGCAGGCTGCAAATGGCCTATCACAGATATGTGCTGGGTACTACATGTGCAGAACCACAAGGCAAAGAGAGACCTGGAGAGTGGGGGCGGGGGCAGGGGTGGAGATAGGACTAGAGCCCAGGAGTTCTCCTCTCTCCCTTGAGCCCACTGCTCTAATCCCAAGCCCCCACTCCCCTTGCAGAGCTAGGGCTAGAACTTCAGGATTCAAATTTCCATTCCATTCCCTCCTTGATCTAATGCCCTAGACCTCACTCCCAGAAACAGACCCCAAGAGTCCTGCCATTTAGCTCCACTTTTCTCTAACCTACTGGACCCCACTCCCATCCCAGAGCCAGAATGGAACCCAGGCATCCTGACCCCCAGCCCCTCCCTGTTCTAACCACAACACAAGACACTTGTGGCTGAGCAGGGAATCCTCCACCAGAAGTTGTAAGGGAATCAATGGGGTTCCTTTCAACTTCCTCCAGGAAAGGAGCCCTGGGTGTGAGAGCAGCCTTGTCCCTGTCACTCCTTCTCTCTGTTCCCCTGCTCCTAGCCAGAAGAATCCCCATCAGAGTAGCGACGGGCTGGAGCCATCTTGCCAGGGAGCCAGGAGCGTGAGATCCAGACAATTCCCTGTCCAAGCCTGTTTGTCCCTGTCTTGATTATAGCTGTCGGGCTGTATTGCACATTCAGGTTTTCGCTGGCATTAAGCTGCGATTCCCTCTTTTCAGAGGGTTCGCCGGGAGTGAGATGCTTTTGAGTAGCTGCCAAGCAAATGGCTTAGAATTGACGGGAACTGCTCATCAGCTCAACCCTCAGTTTAGGAGCTGCCAGGGGAATCATGCTCTGTAGAAGAACCCTGCTAACGGAGCGGGTTTATTATGTGTGTTATGGGAGCGACTAGAGGACCCCAACTGAGATCGCCAGTTGTACCAGGGGCTGCCCAGAACCTGACTGAGAATGGGGCCCCCCACTTGGCCGGATGCTGCGCAGACCCTGACCTACATCAGCCCCCCTCTGCCCCCCGCCATTCTACCAGGCGTTACTCAGAGCCTGACTGAGAATGGGGCCTCTGTTGTGCCAGGCACTGTGCAGACCCCAAATGAGATTGGGACCCGCTCCTCCCACCTTGTTCTGGGTGCTGTGCCGGCTCCTACTGAGATCAGGGCCACCCTGTTGAGCTGGATGCTGCATAGAACATGACCAAGATCATGGCTCTTGTGTGTGTTTAGCTCCTTATTTCACTCCTTCCTCTGGCTCCTGATTGCAGCTGCCCCCTTTGGGGAAAGTAACTCACTGGCTGTGACCAGACCACGGTGTTGAGACAGCTTCAGAGCTGGGTAGCTTCCTTTCAACCTCAAATCCCCATCCTACTTCAGCCCTAGCAGCGCAGTGCTGGGATGCACCTCCCCCCCTTCTCGGCTCTTCCTAATTAGCGCTTGATCAGGGCCGTGCAATAAAAACGTGAGTCATATACCCATCCCTGGTGCCTTTCACCGTCATATAGCAGAGCATTTGTGATCTGGAGCCTAAATTGCAAGGCTGAGCTGGCTCACTTTCTATGGCAGTGCCCCTCGCTCATTACCAGACACTGCAATTATCCTGCAGATGGGAATTCCACCTCCCCCTTAACCTCTCCCCAGGGGGAATTCAAGGGCTGGATCGACAGCCCTAGAGATGGCAGTTTGCTATCCAAATGCAGGCCCATCTGCTCTGCCTATATGGAGGAAAGGACTGGTCAGTGTCTGTAGTGCATGTGTGATTGTTGCTGTTTGTATTATGAGAGAGACCGAGAATTCTGATTGAGATCAGGGCCTCCTGTGTCAGGTTCTGCACAGACCCTAACTGAGACTGGGGCCCCCATCAAGCCGGGTGATGCACAGACCTAGAGGAGACCAGGGCCCCATCAAGCTGGGAGCTGTACATGCCCTGACAATCCGGGTCTGAAGCCAGGCTCGTAAAGAGTATGTACATGCATTTTTGCATGCAGTATACAAGTACACAAAGATTAACTCTCACTGAATCTGGCTACCCACGCACACATTTTAGTTTAGTCTTTGCATCCCAAGGATTAACTGTGACCAAAGGTGCACCCCCCCACCAGCACACGCACTTGCAAAACGCAGCTGTCACCTCACTTTAAAGCTGTTTTAATTAAAACTCATCACCTGATGACCTTTCACATTTCACAGCCGGCTTATAAAAGGGGGGTAGGGAGATCTGTGTGGCATGACTGCCCTGCTACAAAGGACCCGCACTGTTTCCGGGGGTGCTTTGGATGTGAAGGCGGCTGCTGCCTGGTATCTCAAGTGGAACGGGCATGAAAAGGACCCAGGGGAAAGGAACCCTTTTGCCGCCCTGTGCATCCATCAGGGTTTATTAAAATTGCAGCTGCATCTCGGATTCTCTCCTGAATTGCCCCTGTGTGTCCCTAATCCCTGCGTCTGTGTGCACTCCAATTGCAGCCTTCTCTGGGCCTGTCTCCTTGAAGTGGTGTGTGGTTTGCAAGGTAACCCTAACAAAGATTGGTTAAGCATTGGGGGTCTCAAACTTGGGCAGGGTCTGTGCAGTGTCTGGTACAATGGGGCCCCAAATTTACACATTCTATGATTTACACTAGTTGTGAGTCGGCTCCCTCTAGTTGCTTATCTAGCCTTGAGCCCCTCGCAGTGTTATCTGGTCTCTGAACCACCTTACTGACCGTGGTCAATAGCAGCTGTTTAAATACACTGCGTTGGCTGGCACTGCTCATTGCTCCGACAGCAATTGGGGAAAGTTGCCAAGGGAAGTTCAAGCAACATTAACCGCTTGTCACACATGCTTCTGCTTAACGCCTTCAAAGCATGCTTGACAAAGGGTTTTGCAACAGGCTTGTAGCTGCCATATCTGGGGCCCTGGTGCTAACGGGGCCCTGACATGAGCATGAGGGTGTTTGGTTTGCAGTGTAAGGGCATGGAGCTGGTCTCTAGATCAGCGGTTCTCCAACTGTGGGTCGGGACCCCAAAGTGAGTCGTGACCCTGTTTTGATGGGGTCGCCAGGACTGGCATTAGACTTGCTGGGGCTAGGGGCCGAAGCCCGAGCCCCACCGCTCAGGGCCAAAGCCCGAGGGCTTAAGCCCTGGATGGTGGGGCTCAGGTTACAGGCCCCCCACTTGGGGCTGAAGCCATGGACCTTTGGCTTTGCCCCCCTCCCTCCCACCGGGGCAGTGGAGCTCGAGCGGGTGGGCTCAGGCTTTGTCCCCGCTCCTGGGGTTGTGTAGTAATTTTTGTTGTTAGAAGGGGTCACGGTGCAATGAAGTTTGAGAATCCCTGCTCTAGATATTAGGGGGATGGTTTACATGTGGGATCCTTGATGGGACATGAGAATCCTGGCAGTGTGCTTATAGGGTCCCCAGATGGATGCTTCCAAATTACTTATACTGTTGCCCGAGCACTTAGCCAGTGTTCAGGGCCTTGTTTGGGTATAGATGGGGGCACGTGGGCATGGATGGAAAAGCAGCAATATGAGTCAGGTCTAATCTGCCTGGAATCTTGTTTATTTACAAGTCTTCTTACCCTGAATGCAGCAGAACTAACCAACAGCAGACTGGTTCCTTGCTCCAAAATCCCCACGTCTGCCCCTCCAGCAGACTCTGTGCCCAAGAAGCGCTGTCTCTCTGCTCCCTCTCAGGCTACGTCTTCACTACCCGCTGATCCGGCGGGTAGCAATCGGTTTATCGGGGATCGACTTACCGCGTCTCGTGAGGACGCGGTAAAATCGATCTCTGATGGCTCTACCGTCGACTCCGGAAATCCACCTCGACAAGAGGCGGTAGCGGAGTCGGCGGCAGCGCGGCAGCGGTCGACTTTCCCGCGTCCTCACCGCCAGGTAAGCCGACCTAAAATACGCAACTTCAGCTACGGTATTCACGTAGCTGAAGTTGCGTATCTTAGGTCGGAACCCCGCTGTAGTGTAGACCTAGCCTCAGGGTCCCACTTACGACTGCTTCCCCTGGCTACCTGTCTCCCACACACAACCTGCAACCGATCTCCTAGCTCTCAGCACTCCTAGCAACCAGGGAAACCCCTCAGCCCACGCGGTTTATCTCTGACCTGCCATGCCTCCCAGTCCTTGGCAGTCACCTCCATTGTCTGCAGTTGGTTTTACTACATAAAGATGTTCAATTGCTCCTTTCACTGAGCCCACACTCCCTTTGAGAATGCTTGGCACAGCCACAGGCTTTAACAGGATCTGTGATTGTCTTCAAATCCAGGACCCCCTGCATGGCATTTGTTAGCACATTTCAGCATAACAATATGTTCATCCCAGCAACCCAAGAATCATTATACCCTTCATGCAGATGGGGAAACTGAGGCACAGAGGATTTCCCCCTATCCCTCTTTTGCAAACGAGCTTCATGCCAGAGCTAGACACAAATGGTAATTGTTTTTCAGGGAAAATTTTATAATATTCCCCCCCCCCCCCCCCCCAAAATATTTCCTGCAAAAAACTTTTGTTTTTTCCTTCCAACCAAAAATGGATTTTGGGGAATTTTGGGGGGCAGTACTTCTCTCTCCCTCACTTTTCTGGAAAAAACTTTGGGTATTGAGCAGAAAAAAATTAAGGAAGAAATTTTGAACAAAACCAACTGGAAACAAAGATTCATTTTGTGGGGTGAAAAAAGGTTGTTTTCAGTTGAGAAATGTTTTTGACAGGGACATTACAACTAGCCATGCTCAACACCCACAATCCGGAACAGATTTTCCAAGCAAATGAGAAAGTTGGATAATAATAATAAATAATAACAACACACAGTGTTAACCAGTGCTTTTCATCGTAGATCTCAAGGCACTTTATGAAAGAGGTTGGTATTGTTATCCCCGTTATACAGATGGGGAAACTGAGGCACAACAGGCAGACGAGGCTTGTACAAGGTCATCCAACCAAGATCAGAGCCCCCATTGTGTTGAGCTCTGTACAGATGCCAGACGATATGGGGGGCCCTCATTGTGCTGGATGCCGCACAGATCATAACCAAGCACCATGGGAGCCCTTATCTCGGTGGGTCTCTGCAGCGCCTGGCACAATGGGGCCCTGATCTTAGCGTGGGGCCTGTAAGTTCTCCTGTAGCACAAATGGTAATAACCTTACACCCTTCCTCATATCGCTGATCTCCTTCTGTCTCCCACTGTGATGTGGAGATAAGATGTGTGATATTCCTGTTGCTAATGACTCTCTTATCAGCTGTGTAGCCGATTGCATTATTTCGCTTCCTGCTTCCACTGTCTTAGAAAGGGAGATTGCAAAAGGTTAAACAGGCAGTTTGCAGGCTTGTCCCATCATCACCTGCAATCTAGGAACATTTAGCACATGGCAGGCAGGCAGAGTGCCAGCTGAAGCCATGCTGGGTTCAGTTGGCGCGTGGCAAAGGTGGGGGTCGGGAGCCCCAGAGGAAGCCCGTTAAGCTTTCTCCAGTGGGAATTTTTGCTACGTCAGCTGTGTTGGTTTTGTGTGTTTGTTAATGCAGCACTTTTGGAGCTGCATTTGTCTGTCCTTTTCACTGACTGGAGAGAAGGCGGCTCGATCACACAGTCTAGATGCACCTACATGGGGAGGAGATTTCTGAGAGCACAGAGCTCTTTAATCTAGCAGACAAAGGCAAAGCGAGAACAAACAGCTGGGAGCCAAAGCTAGACAAATTCAGCCTGGAAATATAAGGCACTCATTTTTCAGAGGGAGGAGAATTAACCATAGGAGCAACTAGGGACGGGATGGATTATTCGTCACTTGCGTTCTTCAGGTCACGATTGGGTAGCTCTCTGAAGGAGATGCTGTAGCCCAGTACCAGCTATGGGTTGGAGGCAGGAATCAGCGGGTAACATTCTCTGAGCTGTGCAGGAGGTCAGACAGGAGAATCACAGGGGTCCTTTCTGGCCTTACTGCCTCTGAATCACATTTGGTATGTGTGCATGAATGTGTGGGTGTATCAGATTTTGTTGAGAGAGACTTCTGAGCACCCGTGTCCGGGTTAGATTGCAGTGAAAACAAAGCTCGTGTGTGTGTGTGTACATGTACCTGTTTGGGGCAACTGCACTCACTCCCAGTCTCCTGGGCCCTTTCAGTGTGCTTGTTACTCCAGCGCTACAGCTCAGCATTGCCAAGTGCTGCCCATTTCCTACTGTGTTCTGCTCTCCACCCCGCCTGCTTCTCTGTGCAAAATATTCCTTGTAAAAATGAAATGCTAGTTATCATTACCACCCTTGGTCAGGGCTCTGTCTCTTTCACGGGGATGCTTTTCCAGACCAAAGTGGGCTGCAGGGGGTGCCGGGAGAGACACCAAACTGCGAGATAAAGGAGCTGGAGTCCTGCTGTTCCTTCCTCTGCAGAAGGAAGCAGCTTAGTCTTTTACCTTCACACTCAGCTGCCTTTGATCCAAAGGGATACTTAAATGCAGCTGCAATCTGGCTGGCTAGCTCAGTCAGAGTCCCTCAATCATGCTACTACCTCAGCTCCCAGTCTTCCATGCTCTTTTATCCAACCCTCCCAGCACCATAAGCCTGAAGCATTCAAACACCATGAAAAATCCTGAGATTGTCTTAAAAATCATGAGATGTGGGGGGATGTTTGTGCTGCTGTATCTGTATTGTGGCAACCCCCTTGGCAGGACCATTACATTAGTGTCAAAAGAACAGGAGTACTTGTGGCACCTTAGAGACTAACAAATTTATTAGAGCATAAGCTTTCGTGGGCTACAACCCACTTCTTCGGATGCATAGCCCACGAAAGCTTATGCTCTAATAAATTTGTTAGTCTCTAAGGTGCCACAAGTACTCCTGTTCTTTTTGCGGATACAGACTAACACGGCTGCTACTCTGAAACCTGTCATTAGTGTCAAAGAGCATGCTGCTGCAAAACTCCTTCGTTTCAAATCGGTGAGTCACGTTCTACACTAGGGTGACAAATCTGTACTAGGGCCTTACACTATGCAAGTCACTGTTCACAGCAGTACAACCTGTCTGCACGAGGGACTAGCACTGGTGCAAGTTACTTTTTACACTGGAGTGTGCACTGCTGCAAGTCATACTTTACACAGTGCAACACACCAGCACTAGGGTCTTGCACTAATGCAACCCCCGCCCCCCAACCCAGTACAGACAAAGCACAAGTCACTTACACTAATAAGAACATAAGAATGGCCGTACTGGGTCAGACCAAAGGTCCATCTAGCCCAGTATCCTGTCTACTGACAGTGGCCAATGCCAGGTGCCCCAGAGGGAGTGAACCTAACAGGTAATGATCAAGTGATCTCTCTCCTGCCATCCATCTCCACCCTCTGACAAACAGAGTCTAGGGACAGCATTCCTTACCCATCGTGGCTAATAGCCATTAATGGACTTAACTGCCATGAATTTATCCAGTTCTCTTTTAAACGCTGTTATAGTCCTAGCCTTCACAACCTCCTCAGGTAAGGAGTTCCACAAGTTGACTGTGCGCTGTGTAAAGAAGAACATCCTTTTATTTGTTTTAAACCTGCTGCCTATTAATTTCATTTGGTGACCCCTAGTTCTTGTATTATGGGAATAAGTAAATAACTTTTCCTTATCTACTTTCTCCACATCACTCATAATTTTATATACCTCTATCATATCCCCCCTTAGTCTCCTCTTTTCCAAACTGAAAAGTCCCAGCCTCTTTAATCTCTCATATGGGATCCTCTCCAAACCCCTAATCATTTTTGTTGCCCTTCTCTGAACCTTTTCTAGTGCCAGTATATCTTTTTTGAGATGAAGAGACCACATCTGTACGCAGTATTCAAGATGTGGGCATACCATTGATTTATATAAGGGCAATAATATATTTTCCGTCTTATTCTCTATGCCCTTTTTAATGATTCCTAACATCCCGTTTGCTTTTTTGACTGCCTCGGCACACTGCGTGGACATCTTCAGAGAACTATCCACGATGACTCCAAGATCTTTTTCCTGATTTGTTGTAGCTAAATTAGCCCCCATCATATTGTATGTATAGTTGGGGTTATTTTTTCCAATGTGCATTACTTTACAGAGTCCTGTGAGAGTCTTCACACCAGGCAATTCCTTTCCCCTGTATTCTAACCTGGATATTCCAGCAGATGCGCTGTTGGGTTCCCCCCTTATAGCAACACAAGGAAAAGCTGAATCCCACGACGAATCCATTTGCTTGAGCGCCAGGAAAGAGCCAGTTACAATATTTCCTCTCCTCTGCACCAGCTCAGGCTGGCTTTGAAGAGGCGATTAGGCGCCCAAGGCTCCAGGTGAATAAAAGAGGATTTAAAATGCTTTTATATTCCCTGCCGACTCCTCCTCAGTAGGCTTTTGGAGACATGCCATGCATCAAGGGGTGCTTTGATTCAGGACGTGCGCCACTTGGAAAGGAGCTTCCAGGAATGAGTACCCCACCCTGTTTAAAACCCTACTTCCAAATTCCCTGATCTGAAGTACAACCCCAGCTGCTTCCTGCAGTATCATCCCTGCCAATCCACCCCCAAATACCAGAGATTTCGAATGAGCAACCTCATGCAGTCGAGCCGGATGGATGTGAAACGATCTAGAGGGCATTGTCTGCTTACTTCACACTAGTGTAAATGATGACACGAGAGACCACCACAGATGTCTTTGCCCATTTGGGAGGCATCAGATTGTGCCGAATGTCTGGGATTGTCCTGGGAGAGGATTTCCCCTGAGGGATAGATATCCTTTAGTCCATACTATAGAAGCTAGATTTTGCAAGAGATCAGCTTTCCTTTAGACATCCCAACTGAGATCGGTGCCCCATTGGGCTGAGCGCTGCATAGACTCCCAGCTGAGATCGGGGCCCTGTTGTGTCAGGTGCTGCACAGATGTATGGTGAGAGAGTGTCCCTGGCCCAGAGAGTTTACAGTCTAGATAGGTAAGAGATGGATTATTATTCCCAGTTTAAAGATGGGAAAACTGAGGCCCAACAAGAGAAGTGACTCACCTAAAGAGATTGTAGCGGAGTTGGAATTGAACCCACAACCTCTAGTTCCAGTCCAGGGACATATTGCTCGGCCATTCTGTATCTCAGTGTGCCACTCTTTTCTAAATGAAATGGCAAGATTTTCAGTGGTACTTTGGTCTAGTGGGTAAGATAATGGATTGAGGGTCAGGACACCTGGGTTCTGTTTCTGATCTGCCACCAACTTTGGGCAAATCACTGCCCATCTCTGTGTCTCAGTTTCCCTCCTGCCTTTTGTCTGTTTAGATTGTAAACTCTTCAGGGCAGGAACTGTGTCTTACTCTGTGTCTGCGCAATGCCCAGCACAATGGGAGCCTTGATCTCAGTTGGGGTCTTTACACTGCCTGGCACAACGGATCCCCAATCACACCTGGGTTCTCCAAGCATCATTGTGATATAAATAATGCCTATCGGGAAGCTGCTTTTCTCCAGCCTGGAAAGGACGTTAATATTTCTATTTTCTGGAAGGTTTAACCTCTGGTTCCAGCCTCCAGAGCTGGCCAATTAAATCATGGACTGGGCATGTGGCCTTTTCTGGACCTCAGTTATTCAGGCTAAAATGTTTCTTTCTTAGTGTCAATTGGGATTCATGCTGCTCTCAGAACCAAGGTACATAGCAGAGTCCCCAATGGAGTGACCGTGGCCCTTTGGGAAGTTGGTTATAATGAAGGACTCGTCCCATCTTTATAGCCAGCTTTTTCTTCTACGCCCTCTGGGTCTGTCCCTTTAATACTGGTGTCATCTCATTGCCTACATTTCTTTCGCCAGATACCATGGGGGAATATGGAGGGGGGGGAATATGGGGAGGGGACATGCAGGGCCAGCGCAGGCATTTTGCTGGCCAGGGTGAAACATTTTTTTTGGCGTCCTCCAGGGCCGGATCCAGGCACCAGCAAAGGAAGCAGGTGCTTGGGGCGGCCAATGGAAAGGGGCGGCACGTCCGGGTCTTCGGCAGCAATTTGGCGGCGGGTCCCTCACTCCCTCTTGGGGGAAGGACTTGCCGCCGAATCGCCGCCAAAGAATGAAGTGGCACGGTAGAGCTGCTGCCGAAGTGCCGCTGATCGCGTCTTTCTCTTTTCTTTCTTTCTTTTTTTTTTTTTTTGGCTTTGCCGCTTGGGGCGGCAAAAAAGCTGGAGCTGGCCCTGGCATCCTCTCCCCTAACCCTGGAGCAGCCCACTGATTCCAATGGAGTGATGCTGATTTACACCAGCTGGAGAGCTGGCCCAGTGAATGTAGCAGCTCCTATAATGGGTGCGCTGACAGCTGAGGTAACAGATTTTAAAGCCAGAAGGGATCATTATGACCTACTGCATAAGAACAGGACAGAGAATGCCACCCAGCCATTCTTGCATGGAGCCTTGTAGCTTGTGGTTGGACTAGGGCACAGTGTACCTTACAGGTCACTGGAGTGTCTCTGCGGGTGTGATCATTTCCCCAGCCTTTAAGCCCCAGCCTGCTTTTGAGGCACAAAAGCTGCCACTGAAGCGTGTTCCCGAGCTGAGAAATGGCATTCCCGTGCAACGCCATAAGGAGGAAAAATCCATTAACCTGTAACTAGACATGAAATCAGGTCTAATGCGGAAGCAATGAGCTTGGATTCTAGGTTAAATATAGCAAAAACCACTGTGATTCCTGACAGCAAATAATTTTCTCTGTGCGTTTGAAAGGTAGGTTGAGGCTGGGGGGGAATGTAGCAGAGTGCCAAGTTGGGGGTGGGGTGGGGTAAAGGAGGAGTCGGCTCCTAGCACTCATGACATCTACAGAACAAACAAACGCAGTCTGTAAATCCCAGCCCCTCATCTCTTCCTCCACATGACTGTCTTCATATACCTAGTGGGATGAGCCAGGGAAAATGTCCCTGTCATTTCAGCTAAAGAATTCTCTGCACCTGCTATCCAGCCAGCCAGCCATGTCTCCATGTCAGGCAGAAAAGCTTCAGAGGCTGAATCCTTATTGTGTTTTTCCCTTCCTCTGTGCCTGGAACTCCCCATTCTGCCCTCTGAGCAATGAGAGCTGGACAGGAAGTTTTGTGTATGTGAGGAAACCATGGAGAATTTGTTGGGAATTGGATCTCTGCCTAAAGCCCTTCCCCTCTCATCCCCCTCACACCATGGCCTAACGACCTTCCCTTCAAATCCCCCCTCACACCATGGCCTAATGCCCTTCCCCTCACATCCCCCTCACACCATGGCCTAACGCTTTGTGAAGGGATGTGAGGGGAAGGGTGTTAGACCATGGTGCGAGGGGGGATGCAGGGAAAGGGTGTTAGGCCATGGTGTGAGGGGGGATGTGAGGGGAAGGGCATTAGGCCATGGTGTGATGGGCGATGTGAGGGGAAGGGCGTTAGTCCATGGTGTGAAGGGGGGATGTGAGGGAAAGGACATTAGGCCACGGTGTGAGTGAGAATGTAAGGGAAGGGCGTTAGGCCATGGTGTGAAGGGGGACGTGAGGGGAAGGGCGTTAGGCCATGGTGTGAGAGGGGACGTGAGGGGAAGGGCGTTAGGCCATGGTGTGAGGGGGATGAGAGGGGAAGGGCGTTAGGCCATGGTGTGAAGGGGGGATATGAGGGAAAGGACATTAGGCCACAGTGTGAGTGGGAACGTAAGGGAAGGGCATTAGGCCATGGTGTGAAGGGGGACGTGAGGGGAAGGGCGTTAGGCCGTGGTGTGAGGGGGATGAGAGGGGAAG
>NW_020664440.1:29313945-29379869 GCF_002925995.2 Terrapene triunguis
CGTTAGGCCGTGGTGTGAGGGGGATGAGAGGGGAAGGGCGTTAGGCCATGGTGTGAGGGGGGACGTGAGGGGAAGGGCGTTAGGCCATGGGGTGAGGAGGGACGCAAGGGGAAGGGTAATAGGCCATGGTGTGAAGGGGGGATGTGAGGGGAAGGGCATTAGGCCATGGTGTGAAGGGGGGACGTGAGGGGAAGGGTGTTAGGCCATGGTGTGAAGGGGGGATGTGAGGGGAAGGGCATGAGGCCTAATGCCCTTCCCCTCTCATCCCCCTCACACCATGGCCTGACGCCCTTCCCCTCACATCACCCGCTTGCATCATGGCCTAACACTCTTCCCCTCACATCGCCCATTACATCATGGCCAATGCCTGTCCCCTGATCTATTACAGGATCTGGAGTTTTTTTGCCTGGCATCCAGAGAGGTAGGGGTGGCCATAGATAGATAGATATGACTGGGGATGGATAAATGAAAGGTTGGATAGATAGATGGAGTGCTGTGTACACCGATACATAGAGGGGTGTTTATGGCGATGGGTGGATAGAAGGGTGATATGAGGATAGAGAAAAATGTGTACAGAGATGGATGAATAGATAGAAGAGTATATATGGAGACAGATGGATGGATAGATAGAGGTTGGTTTTAGGAGCTGCCTTAATATTTATACACTAACATCACTCTGGCCTTGGGGATGAAAATGCTTATCTGTTCTCAGGGCCCCTGTGCAGTGCTTTGGGGAGAAAAAGCAACATATAATTCCCTTGGTAGCTCTCTTCCAACTCACGCTCCAAGCCTACCCTAGCACCAATCCATTTTTATTCCTCTACACGACAGTGCCTTCCTTTTAATTTTGCAGTTGCACACCTAGCCCCACCCAGCAGGTGAGGAGAGAATGACTCAAACCACCGTAAAAGTTAAATCTTTCTATTTTATTTCAAGAAAGGACAAGGAAAGAATTTTTTTCTTTTAAACTCGTACTTTTTTTTGTCCATTTGTTTTGTTTTTTGTTTTTATATGAAAAAAAAAGGGGGACAAAGGAACACATTCATCTCAGACGTTGAAAATTTCAAGGCACCTAAAGGAAAGAGGCCAAAGGGCGCGCAATGAGTGCACTTTGGTTTCTCGGAAAAGAACCCTTATTTTGGTGGCGAGGAGATGGGATAACCAGGCTGGCCTCCATCCGCGCCTGGCTCAGCAGATGCACGGAAGAAGAAAAGGGATGGACGAGTGGGGGGATTGTGGTCCCGCTGATGTGCAGATACAGAATTTGAACATAATGCTGAACTGATTCTGTTTGATGGTGCTGTTTGAGGTCCGATGGATCCCTTGCAGTTTGCAAGGGACTGAACTGAGTCTGTCTGATGATGCTATGCGAGGTCCAGTTTGCAACGAGCTGACCTGAATCTTTTAACGATGCTACGTAAGGGGTTGACTTCCTTTGCAGCTGTGTTGAGCTGTTGAATGTCCGTTGGCTGCGTGCCAGTCCAATTCTGATCTGGATTATGTGGGGGAATGGAAAGCTAGCTGCTTCTTGGGGTGACTGGTTTGCACGTCAATTGACAGCCATGAAGATGACAGCTACAATACTAGCCATGCTCCTCGCTCTATGCAATACTTTCCCTGTCTATTCACTACCCCAAAACTTGGTTAAGGCAGACTTATGGTTGCCTGCTGCTGTCATGTGCCCTTCCAGAATATGCAAAGTGGCTAAACTTACATTAAGAACATGCAAATTTAAACTTCCCAAACCCAGGAAATGTGTGTGGAGAAAGAGGGAGGGATGAGTGAATGGCTAGATCAATAGAAAGATGTGTATGCAGATAGGTAGATGGATAAAAGGGTGTGTGGGGGCTGGATAGATAGAGAAGGGTGTGTGTGGGGATGGATAGAAGATAGAGGGGAGTGTTTGGGGATGGATAGAGGTGTATTAATGTATACCTCACTCCCACCACCCAACCTTAACTCTGCCCTCTTTACCTCACTCTCACTTTGTTACTTTAACCAACTGCTTGGAGTTTACAGCTCCAAAAGTTCTAGTCCTGTCATAGCTTTTCTTGCAACAACCAGTGAAAATAAGCTTTTGAAGGCTTAGAATGGTAGGGGGAGAGGGTGCTGTTTAGATAGTGCCCCCAGCTGCAAGAGTAGCATTATGCAGAGGCTACAGTGTATTGTAAATTCTGAAATGGATACTGGTGTATTTAAACACAGGCCAGATAGGAGCTGGAACTCCTAGGCCTCTTTAGATACATTTGTTTCTGCCTTGCATTCCCCAGCCTCAAAGACAATCCTGTTCTTTCTTTACTAGTCATGTATAAAAATTCATCCAGGCCTCCCTGGAATTGTAACTGCGGTGCTAAAAAGCCAGATGCCCTGCCAACCATGTTCTGATGCCACTGGTTTTGATACCAGCCCCCATCCAGACTACAGCACAGCCAGGAGCAAAGCTTGTAGAACTTACTTAGGTAAAGCTGCCCTTGAAGTCAAAATGAAATGAGCCCCATTTCTTGTCTCCCTGAATGTCACACAAAGTGCTACCTAATTAGAATGGGTAATATTTACATTCTCACTTTGCACTGGTGGAAATGAGAGCACAAGAGTCAAGTCAACAAAGAACCAAGCCAGTATCTGATGATCTCATAACAACAATCTTAAGGAACAAAAATCAATGTCTCCTCTACTCTAAGTTTCTGTCCATCAAACTGAGGATGAGAAGGGGATTAACATTCCTTGACAAGGAAAGAAATTGTTTGTAAAAGCTGCATCACTGATTGCGAGCATAAAGGCCCTGATTCTGATCAGCGTTACACCAGTGTAAATCAGGAGTAATTCCCAATGCAGTCAGCGAGTCCCACCAGTGTCAAACTGGGAGTTATGTCAGTTTCAAGTTGGGAGTCACACCATTTCAAGATGAGAGTCACACTGGTGTCAAATTCTGGGATTCACACCAGTTTCAAACTGGGGGTTACACTGTTGTCAAACTGATGGCACCCAGATCAGGGACAAGGATATTTATATTAACTCGTCTAATATGACCATCAAAACAGGGCTTGTGGTGCTTGCTTGAATTAAGTAGTTCAAAGGGTGACTCTCACCCTAAAGCCTTGTTTTTAAAACATCAGGTCTGATGATTTGAACCTTTGAAAGATTCAAAGAGGGATTGGACGTTTGGATAACAAGAATATCCAGAGTTAGAATAGTTAATGCCAACAAAATGAGCATTAGAAGGGATATTAAAACTCATGCTTCAGGGCTTAAACTGATCTCTATTAGGGATTGTAGAGGGTAGATTATCCCACATCTGCCTACTGCAAGGATACTTCTGAAGAATCTGGCCAGGATACTGGGCTACATGGCCCACAGGTCTGATTTAGTCTTTTGATTCCTATGTTCGGGATGTATTTTAAACTGTTTGGGAACACTGTGTCACAAACAGATGAAATGAGATCGATCCAGAGTGCTGGCCTTCAATCTCATTTTGATGACTGAGGTGAAAATGGGCCACCATTCCACCAGATTGTCTTTGCTTTGAAGGTCAAAGAGCAGGGACAACTCTGTTCCCACAACTTATTAAAAATAACGATACTTTGCACTTCTGTAGCACTTTCCAGCAAGAAGCAATTTACAAGCATTAGATAATTTAGTCTCACAATCCCTGTTTTACTCTTGGGGGAAACTGAGGCACACAGAGGGTTTGTGGCTTGCCCAATGTCATGGAGTGAGTCAACAACAGAGCTGGGAGTAGAACCCAGGAGTCCTGTGTCACAGCCCATTTGCTCTAACCACTAAATCTCACTCACTTTCCAGAACTAGTAATAGAACCCAGGAGTCTTGATTCCCAGTCCCATCCCCCCAACCCTAATCAATAGATCATGCCCAGATACCTGCCGCAGAAAGAATAAAGTAGCTAAGCTTATTCTAAGGGAGGAGAAAAGCTTTAGGGAGGGACCTCTATTAAGAAAACACCTAAGTGACCTATGAGCCCAAGTCCCATTTGTAAAAGTGACTTAGGGCCAGATTTACCAAGGTATTTAGGCACCTAGAGATGCAGGTAGATGCCTAGTGAGAATTTTAAAAGCTTCTAAGCAGGTTAGGCACCTAACTCCCAGTGAAAGGCAATGGGATTTAGGCACCTAGCTCATTTAGGCACATTTAAAAATCCTGGTAGGCACCCATCTGCATCTTTAGGTGCTTAAATACTAGAGCTGGCCAAAAAATGGAATTTCCATTCTGTGAACAATTCAAAAATATTTTGTTTTGATAAGGTCAAAATGTCTTGTTTAGACTTTTATACAATCTGATACTAGAATATAAAAATGCAGCATCAAAACCAAGCCTTTCACCCTTTTTGAAGCAAAGCATTTTGGATAATTTCCTACAAAAATGCTGATGAAATCCAGCAAAAAGTTCTGATTTAATCCAGTCAGCATTTTCTGACGGAAAACTGGTTTGTATGGAAAATTTTTGATCAGGTTTGCTAAATACCTTTGGAGCTTAAATCCTATTGTCTTTCAGTGAGATTTAGGCTCCATATTGCCTACGTCACTTTTAAATATAGCTATTTGGCTCCTAAGTCACTTAGGCACATTTGAAAATTTTACCCCATCTCTCTCTAAACTCCCAAGGATGAGGGAGGGATGAGATAAATTGCTCCAGATTCTCGGATTGCAAAAAACAGGCCCTGCAAAAATGGAAGGGAACAAGAAGAAAATTTAAGAAGCCAGTGGAGAATTCAGGCCAAACGATTATGTGCTATTCAAAGAACGGTGACTGCTGTTACTCAAAGTAAAAGCCCTAGGCAGCTATCAAGCTGAATGGCATAAGTGAGTTAAACAGATAGCGCAATGTGTGTGTTGGGGGAGTGATGTCTAGTAGTGAGGATAGATTGTAAGGTACAGAGACCGTCTGGGATGAGACTGCTTCCTCGGAGAATTTTTGTGCTTGTCTTTAGGCTCAAGATTCCACCTGGATCAAATATTGATGGTGGAAGCTACAGGGCTCGACTTTCGTTCGTTCATACTAGTGCAAAGCGAGCGTGAAATGTTCTGGTTGGTCTCATGCCTGCTTTGCCCTTGGCATTTGCAGGATTGGGCCCCTGCAGGGTGACCAGATAGCAAGTGTGAAAAATCAAGACCGGGGTGGGCGGTAATAAGTGCCTATATAAGACAAAGCCCCGAATATTGACACTGTCCCTATAAAATTGGGACATCTGGTCACCCTAGGCAGAAGGAGCCAATCCTTGGCAAACATAAAAAAAATCCATATTTGGTGTCACCTTTAAGTGGCTTAGTTTCAGCTAATGAGTTTAGCAGCTGAATTTTTTGGCAACAAATAAATAAATAAATAAAGGAAAACCATTTGCATTTTAAAACACTTTTTTACCCGTTTAAATGGCTCTGTCTTAAATTATGGCAGCTTTGCAAGCTGAGCTGTAAATTGTTACTGTAAACTCCAGGTGCGCGGAGGGGAAAGACATAAGCCAAACATGCTCGAATCACCTGAATTAATGAGTGCCAGGCTTGCATTGTGCTAGACGTGTCCTCTTGGAGCGCCAGTTCAAATTAGCTCCGTTTGTTAAGTGCTGTGTGTAGAGTTAAACACTTAATAAAATTACACTTCGTGGGAGGTGGAATGCCGGAACTGAGGGCTGGATCCTTTCATGCAGTGTTAATCATATAAATATAAGCACTGCTGTATGCCTTTCTTTTGTCGTCTTTTACCTTGCCATGGTTGTGAATGGAAAGAAAGAGCAATAAGACTTTTCCCACTTTAAAATGACTCTCTTTTGAACTTTGTGAATAAATATCCCTCCACCCTATCCCTTGGTTGTTCTGGCAAGTGGCTAATTAGCTGCATACATTTGCATCGGGACAGACCAGTGGCATAATCAGCTGGGGAAGCTGTATTTTCCAAGGAACATCAGAGCCAAGCTTTGCTGGAATTGCAGTTGCAGTTTGCAAGGGGTGAAGTGTAAAAGCAGATTTGGGCACAAGGGCAGATCTGGGGGTTTGTCTGTAATGCAGGTTGCACTCCTGGATTCTCATGACTGCCAGCTCTTATTTAAAAAAAGTCTCCATCTCTCCTGGTTATAGAGAACGTGACATGTGGAAGACAAATAAAAGGAACCCCACCTTTTTTTTTTTTTTTAAACCTGATTTTTGAATGCTTGCATTTGGACAGACAGTGTGGTCTTATGAATCCCACTGCACTGGGATTCAGGAGACCAGGCGTCTATTCCTTGGTCTGCCACTGGCCTGCTGCTTGACCTTAGGCAAGTCACTTCCCCCCTCTGTACCTCAGTTTCCCACCTCTAAAATGAGGATAATGCTATTTATTCTTTGTAAAGTCCTTTGAGATCTACTGATGAAAAGGGTTATATAAATGCTAGGGATTGTTACTAACTCAGATTAAAATCACCATACTCTCTATTGCTCTGTCTGTATCTGGGTTTCTTATTTTACACTTAGATTGTAAGCTCTTTGAAGCAGGGACTTGTGTCTTTTTCTGTGTTTGTACAGCTCCTGGCACACTGGGGTCCTGGTCCATGAATGGGGCTCCGATAATACAAATAATAAATAGTAATAATTGTTGCCACTCTGGTTGTAGATGAGATGAGATTAGGACAATTTTGATTATAAGCAAGATTTAAGACCTGGTCTTCAGACAAATCAGTGCAAACGTCTGTGGAGATGTCCTTATATCAGTTTAAACTGGGCTCATATTGATTTAGATTGTGTTGATAAATGTAGAGCTTGGCTCTCCACAGAAGTTGTACCGATTTAGCTAAAGATGTTAAGGTTAAACCGATATAGTTAAATGATTGCGACTGTGTGTGGACTGTACTCCATTGGTTTGATGCCAGAAGGGGCAATTAGATCATCTAGTCTGACCTCCTGCATAACACAGGCCATAACATTTCACCCAGTTCCCTCTGTACTGAGCCCAGTAACTTGCCGTTTGGCTAAAGCATCTTCCAGCAAGCCAGTCAGTCTGAATTTGGAGACACCAAGAGATGGAGAATTCACCCCATCCCCTGGGAGTTTGTTCCAGTGGTTAATCACTTGCACTGTGAAAGATTGGTGTCTTATTTCTAATTGGAATGTGTCTGACTTTAACTTCCAGCCACTGGGTCTTGTTCTGCCCTCCTTTGCTAGATTAAAGAGCCCTTTAGGACCTGCGATTTTCTCCCCATGAATGTATCTGCTTACTAGTAATCAAGTCACCTCTTGATCTTTTTGAGAAGCTAAACAGTTTGAGCTTATGAAGTCTCTCACTGGCAGGCATTTTTTTCAGTCCTTGGACCATTTTTGTGGGTCTTCTCTGCACCCTCTCCAATTTTTTAATATCCCTTTTAAAATATGGCCTTCTGAACTGGACACAGTACTCCAGTATCATTCTCGCCAACGCCATATACAGGATTGATATAAACCAGGTTCAGATTGAAGTAAGAATATCCACTCTTAGGCTATAATGGTGCAACCTTCCCATATACACAATGCTGTACAAGCACAAGTCAAACCAATATAAACCAGTTTCAAACTGATATAAGTGTGTTCACACAGTTTGCTCCAGTTTAACTAAACCATTTTCGATATGTGACCCAAAGTGGCTTGTTTCTAGGAAGGCAATGTGTTCTAATGGATGTCGTAAAGGATTAGGATTCAGGACGCCTGGTTCTATTCCCACCTCTTCCACTGACCTGCTATGTGACCTTGGGCAAATCACTTCCCCTCTCTCTGCCTCTGTTTCCCCTCCCACTCTTTGTCTATTTAGATGTAAGCTCTTTGGGGCAGGAGCTGTCTTTCATTATGTATCTATGTATTGCACAGGATGTGGCCTTGATCTTGGTCAGGGCTCTCCACTAGTTTTTACTTTAACCTACTAATGTGTGTTAAAACTACAGACTGCTTTGTCTTCACTAGGATATTAACTCATGTTAGCTAACACACCTTTTTTCCTAATGAAAATGCACCCATTGGGGCTTGTCTAGCATGTGCTCGAGTGCTTTGGTGAATTGGGTCTAAATGCAGGACACATTGCCCTGCGGCCAACTGTCGTCCTTTATGCCTATGCAAAATGGGTGTGAAATGCCACCTAAATCAGAACAGCAGATCACTTTGCACTGGGATAGTGACAAAACAAGACACAGGACAATGCAGAATCAAATCTTTTAGCCACTTCCCTTACTTGGAATTATTCTCCCCCCCCCCCCCGGAACTGAAAGACAGGGGAGTTTTATTCTGTATCCTTGGGGGTTATCAGGTCTAGAATTTGTTTAGTTTTAGCATTTGTTGTTTTGTCATAAGCAGGTAAAAGTGTTTTATGTGCGCTTGTTTTAGCTATTAAAGGATGAAAGCCACTGGGAGAGCCATCAGCAAGGAGGCAGCGCCTTTTACAGATATTGCTAATGGGATATTTATTGCCGGCTTTCCAATCAGCCAAATAATTGTATTTATTCCTATTCTCCAGAATCAAGGATTTGCAACTTTGTGTGTGTGTGTGTATGTATGAAATAATAACAGATTATTAAACAACCAATTTGTAAGCCCCTAGAGGATAATAGGGTACTAAGTAACAGGCAACATGGATTTGTCAAGAACATATCATGCCAAACCAACCTAATTTCCTTCTTTCACTGGATTACTGGCCTAGTGGATGGGGGAAAGTGGTAGACATAGATCTTAATATTAGGCTTTTGATACGGTCCCACAGGACACTCTCATAAGAAAACTAGGGAAATGTGGTCTAGATGAAATTACTTTAAGGTGGGTGCACAACTTGCTGAAGAACTGAATTCAAAAAGTAATTCAACGGTACGCCATCAAACTGGGAGGGTTTATCTAGTGGGGTCCTGCAGGGTCTGTCCTGGATCTGGTACTATTCAATATGTTCATTAATGACTTGGATAACAGAGTGGAGAATATGCTTATGAAATTTTTGGATGACACCAAGCTGGGAGGGGTTGAAAACCCTTTATGACTTTGACAAATTGGAGAACTGGTCTAAACCACTCAGATGAAATTCACAAAAGACAAGTGCAAAGTACTACATTTAGGAGGGAAAAATGAAATGCACAACTACAAAATGGGGCAGAACCGTCTAGGTGGTAGTTCTGTCAAAAAGGACCTGGAAATTATAGGGGATCACAAACTGAATATGAATCCACTATGTGATGCAGTTGCAGAAAAGGTTAATATCGTTGTGTCATAGGTAAGACATTGGAGGTAAGTGTTGCACTCTCCTTAGCACTGGTGAGACCTCAGCTGGAGATCTGTGTCCAGTTCTGGGCGCCAAACTTTAGGAAGATGTGGACAAACTGGATAGAGTCCAGAGGAGAGCTACAAAAGTGATAAAAGATTTAGTAAACCTGACCTATGAAGAAAAAAAACTGGGCATGTTTAGTCTTGAGAAACAAGTCTGAGGGGGGACCTGATAATAGTCTTCCAATATGTAAAGGGCTGTTATAAAGAGGACGGGGATCAATTGTTCTCCATGTCCACTGAAGGTAGGACAAGAAATCATGGGCTTAATCTGCTGCAAGGGAGATTTGGATTAGATATTAGGAAAAACTTTCTAAGAAGAAGAGTAGTTAAGCACTGGAACAGGCTTCCAAGGGAGGTTGTGGAATCCCCATCATTGGAGATTTTTCAGAACGGGTTGGACAAACACCTGTCTTAGATGGTCCTGCCTCAGCACTGGGGGATGGACTAGCTGACCTTGCAATGTCCCTTCCAGCCCTACATTGCTATGATTCTATGGAAGAGAGACAGACACACCTCTCTCTCTCTCTCTCTCTCTCTGTGTGTGTGTGTGTGTGTGTGTGTGTGTGTGTGTGTGTGTGTGTGTGAGTGTGAGAGAGAGAGAGAGTGGCTCTGTATGTGTGTTTTCTCTGTGTGCATGTACTGTGTGTGTGTGGCAGAGGCAAGTGAATTTTCATGCCTAGGCTGGTACAGCCCCTTCACTGATTCCCCTGGGCCTCTTTCAGCGACTTCAGATCCCGTGTCCAGTCTGTGATGACCTTACGAGCCTCTGAGATCTGGCGCTTCGGCTGCTAGTGACAAAGGCCCACGTGCCGTAGTTAGCACCAGGGCATCGCCATGCACCTTCCACAAACCCTGCTTTGAGATACAGCTTCACAGGAGCACAGTGGCACTGCAGCGGATTCCTTATAACTGTGTCCCAGCCCAGGGCTAGGCCTATGCACCTGAGGGAGTGGAGTCTAGTGGTTAGAGCGGGGGACATTGAGAATTAGGATGCCTGGATTCTATCCCCAGCTCTGCTGGAGTGTAGTACTGTGTCCTTGCACTTGACCTCTCTCTGCACAAGGCTGGGTGTCACACACATTTCCTAAAACATTCAGGCCCAAACCCATGGAATTGCACCCAATAGCTCCTGTCCTGATTTCAGACCTGGGTGTAATTTTAAAACCTTTGAATGTTAATAAAAGGAGAAGAGAGTTAAAAGTCAAGGCTGGGTTTTCCAAGGAAGATAGATGAGGGTTAATTGGGGCTGCTTATATATCTTTGTGACTTCCTGAGCAAACCTGCCTGGTCCTCCTCTTAAAAAGAAAGTAACATTGTGGCTTTGATTCAAGCAATTCTAACCATCTCGGCAGGATTCTCCCAAACCAGCGGTGACCCAGACTGGGTTTTTCCTAGCACCATGGGCCCCCTGTGCATTCCTGCCTCCCAACACCTGGCCCAAAAGGCAGAATCTTCCACCAAAGCCTATTGTGCTGGAATCTGAATCAAAATCCACTTCTTCCCCCAAATATATGTGACCCAATAGAACCTGAGATATATTTGGACATCAGCATCCCGCATCTTTTCCCCTGGAAGCCATCACCCGAGCTGTCTGGAAGAAAATGATGATGAGGAAGTTTGTGTGTGTGCGTGTGTGTGTATATATATATATATGTGTGTGTGCATATATATATATATATATATATATTTTTTGCTATGGACAAAGCTATGAATTGAATTAGATAATGTTTCTAGTTGAAATGTCTGGAGTTAACCAAGGGGTCCAATTCAATTGTCCGTGCCCATGAACTATGCTGCAACATGGAATATTTTCCCATTTCCCCCCCAGCTTTGGGAGAAGGGGAAAATCCAAATCCGTTCGCTCTTTAACGAAACAGTCGATGAAGGCGGCGTAAAAAGTAAAACCAAGAAACCAGTTATGGGAATAAAAACAGGAAAGGGTTGGAAGTAGATCCCATTAAAATGAGCGAAAAATCCTCCTCCTCTCCTATCTGAAGCAGGGATGGCTGAACCATCAACTGTCAGCAGTCAGGAATGACAGTTGTGTGTTGAATTTTTTTTTCTTTTATAACCTAACTCCTGAAAAAGAAAATAGATTTACAGGAGAGGAAAGATATGAACAGGTAGCTTTTTCGCCTCGATCCATGACAATCCATGAGCATGTGTTGTTTGTTTGAAATCTGGAATATTAAATATAAATTATGTCTTTTTTTTTTTTTTAATTTTTAACCACTGCTTGTTTTTCTACAAAACAGTTTTTCCCTCCCTTCTCCCCAACGCCTGCCACTCAAGCCATTTCTGTTAGGGAAAATAGTTTCTCCTCAAATTGTAAGCCACCAGGTGGCAGCGGCATAGGGCGGTGTGAGGGTTGAGAGGGAGCGATGGTTCTCCATCATGTATAGGTGTAATCTATGTCTGGGATGCCGCCTTCTCTATATCCACGGGTTGTGCCGTAACCGATGGTATGGGTGCTTTTGTATAAGCTGGTGCCGTTGGATGGGAATATCGTGTGGATTACGTATTCCTCCTTGGCTCGGTGTGGGTTGATGGGAAGCATCTGCAGCCCAGGACCTCGGATCTCCAGGATGGAGTTGTCCTTCTTGGTACCCGATTCGACGTAGTCGTCTTTCTTCCGGCTGCCCCTGCTGTAGGCCCTCTCCCGCGTCAGCAGCTCGCCCGTCCGGTGGACATACCAGCAAATGGCTGCCAAGACCAAGAAGAGGAAGACTAAGGCCACCGCCCCGCCAATGATCCCTGCCAGAGGCAGCCCAGCCATTGGGTCGACGTTCTGCTCCCGGTTGAGGGTTGTGGTGGGGCTGTAGGTGTCAGCTGTCTCTGCTTTGGCGCACACCGGCGTTTCATCTGCCACATAGGTGCTGCCTGTCTCCATGGTGACCATGCAGATGATGTAAGTGGACTTGGGCTCCAGGGCCGTTAGCAAGTACTCAGTCTTGTCCCCTTGCACCAGGGTCTCGGTGATGGAGCCTACCGCTGGGCTGTGACCCAGACGCAGCCAGCTGAGCCGGAAGGAAGCTGCAGGCAGCATGGCCTTCCAGCTAATCTGGATGCTGTCGGCTGTCAGTGGCTTGACATTGAGAACCAAGGCCTTAGTGCCGGTCCCTGTGGCCATGGGGTAGTCAATATTGGAGTCTGGCAGGCGGATCCCAGGTCGCTTGGCCTTGAGGGTGAAGAGGGAGCCCTGAGGTGTGGTGACGGCTGCGTGGCTGGTGGTAGTCTTGGCCGCCACTGCGTTGCCCTGTGCACCTGCCTCAAAGCACTCATCCATCTCGTTGGTGATGTCCTTGATGGCCATGCCTCTCACTTTATCCGGCCCTTGACACATCAGCCCCCTCACGTTGACCACTGAGGCCCGGGCCTTGACCCAGTCCCTCAGCCACATGAGGTTGCAACCACAGAACCAAGGGTTGTTCCTGAGCAGCAGCTGGGTCAGGCTCTCCAGGTCATCAAACAGGCCCTTGGGCAGAGTGGTGAGGTTGTTATTGGACAAGTCCAGCCTCTCGAGCTCCTTCATTTTGGAGAGGGTGTTGTAGGGGATGTGGCTGATGGCGTTATCCTGGAGGTACAGCTTCTGCAGGTGGGAGCTGGGCAGATTGAGTGGAGGGGCAGCCAGAGAGTTGCGGACCAGGGACAGCTCGCTGAGGTTCTGAAGCCGACTGAAGGTGTCGTCGGCAATGCGCTGGTTGGCCAACAGGTTCCCATCCAGCACCAGCCGCCGCAGGCTGTTCAGCCCTTTGAAGGCATGCAGCGGGATGGTGGAGATGCGGTTGTCATCCAGCCGCAGCTCCTCCAAGGTGCGAGGCAGGCCAGACGGGATGCTGCTGAGGTGGTTGCGGGACAGGAAGAGCAGCTTGAGGCGGGTGCTGTCGGCAAAGGCGTCGTCCTCAATGCTGACAGTGGAGACGGAGTTGTCGTCCAGGTGGAGCTTCTCCAGCAGGGGGATGCGGGCCAGGGAGTCGCGAGCAATGGTGCGCACGTTGTTGTCCTGGAGGTGCAGCTCCCGCAGCGAGCGTGGCAGGTTGACGGGGAACTCGTCCAGGTCGTTCTCATAGAGATAGATCACCTGGACGTTGAATTTGGACTTGAGGTTGGAGGGGATGCCGGCATTGTTGATCTGGTTGTTCTGTAGGTACAGGGTGGTGGCATCATCAGGGATGTCGGCTGGGATGGAAGTCAGGCCCCGGTCGTTGCAGTAGATGAAGCCGTTGTCACAGCGGCACACCGAGGGGCAGGAGGCGCCACTGGCCATCACCTCACTCAGGAAGGCCACCAGGCCATAGCACAGCAGGAGCCAGTCACGCAGGTCCATGGCTGACGCTGTGGTCATCACCGTGGAGGTCACCGTGGATGCTGTTGTCATTACGCCGGGGGTGGTGGGGAGTGGACCCTGGGTTACACCTTTGGGACCTGTAGAGGGGAGAGAAATGGGAGGAGCCTGAATTATGGAGGTGGAGCTACATGGGGGATTAGAGATGGGGTAGGCCTGCAACATGGGAATGGGGGCTGAGCATTGCGTGTTCTGTCTATCAATCGATCAATTGATCTATCAGGTCAGGCACTGCATAGACTCCCACCAAGATCAGGGCCCCGTTATGCTGGCTCTTCACAGACACACAGCAAAAGGCAGTCCCTGAAGACCTTAGACTCACAGACAAAGAGTCGTGAAGGAA
The DNA here is from genome assembly GCF_002925995.2 of Terrapene triunguis. Taxonomy (NCBI): domain Eukaryota; kingdom Metazoa; phylum Chordata; order Testudines; family Emydidae; genus Terrapene; species Terrapene triunguis. The sequence continues at coordinate 29,327,891 of NW_020664440.1, forward strand.
AGAGAGAGGCAGTGACTTGCCCAAGGTCACCCAGCAAGTCAGTGGCAGAGCCAGGAACAGAATCCAAGTATCTGGAGTCCTAGTCCAGTGCCTTGACCAATAGATCACACCACCTCACAACAAAGTCTCAGTCAGCTGATAGGTACATCTATTTTTGATTATTTAAAAATAAAATCACAAAGCTAAAAATCCCAACAAAACTTCTCCATGGTCCATGGTCCAGATGAAATCTGGGTTTGTTTTTTTTTCCTTTTACAACCCAAAAAGCAGATCCCCATGTCAATTACAAAATCCAACACCACTAATGCACCCCCCCACCTCACTTTGCTTCCAGCACTAAATCTTCCCCTGGCATCTGTCAGGCTGCAAAATCTGCTGCAGAAGACGTATAAATCCATGTTAATAAGAGCTTTCTAATGGCAACGCTGACACGCCAGCTTCCAGCTGCCTCAGAGATATAGCCACAACACTGCATACATTAGAAGCAGATAACAGAGACGTGCGCACATTCCCGCTACCTGCATGCATTTGTCTCTCCTTGTCGCTCAGCCACCCACTCGTCCCATCGTTCCTCTCGGTAAAGGGTGTCAGAGAGAAACTAATGCACTGCAGATTTGTGTCTTTCAGGGGATCTGAGATTTACACATTATTAGTGGTGTTACGGTAGCACATAGTTATAGATCCGTCGATCAAATTGATAGTGTTGGCACTGCACAGAGCCCACTGAGATCGGGGTCCCATTGTGCTGGGCGCTGCACAGACACACAGTGAGAGACATCCCCTGCCCCAAAAGTCTTGCAGTCTAAGATCTGCTGTGTACACAGTGTTTGTCTCAGTACAATTATGTGGATTGTGGGATGACTTTTTACTGATGTAGTGATACCGGCATAGCCATTAGTGTGGAGGCATATACACAGGGTGCCTAGCACAATAGGGCCCTGGTCCATGACTGCGGCTCCTAGGCACTGTGATACTGGGAGAGAGAGGAATAGAATCCAGGTGTCTGGACTCTCATCCCCCTGCTTTAACCACTAGACCACACTAGAACCCAGGGATTCAGCACATCCTGCTGCAACCAGTAGACCCCACTCTCCTTCCAGAGCTGGGACTAGAACCATGGTGTCCTGACGCCCAGCCCTGCTGCTCTAACCGCTATAATTTTAACCATGTGTATTATAAGAGTGTTTACGGAGCAGCCAAGATTGGGCCCCCATTGTGCTAGGCACTGTGTACGTATGTACGTACACCCCCCCGCACCACCACCTCCGGGTTGAAAGGCCACAGGACGACCCTGGAATAATTCCTGGTTGAACTAGAGTTAAGCAGAGATGGCTGAATTTCTGAGGCTGTGTAACAACAGCTGCATGTCACCTTGTATGTGTGTGTGGATCCTAGGTAGTTACCACTTTGCACAATACCTACGTTGGCTCAGGATTGTAATAGAGTTGAGATTGTATCTTGCACTGTGGCGTGATGGATAATGGTGGAGTTTATGGAGTCACGGACCAGAGTGCTCCTGCTTCCTGTCTCTATTGCAGACACTCATCTTCCTGCCTTAGCATTCTTCCTGCTGCGTTAGCACCCAGCCTCTGAGTTTCACAACTGCTTGGCAACAGATCTTTGCAGAGGAGAGAGCGTCCGGGCCACAGGGCACTTTGTTGCAAGGCCACCTCCTTTGGCTGCTCTTTTATGTCCTGTTGTTTATATTTCATGGTTTATGTAGCCTATCAAATTAAGTGCAGTAAATCGCTTGGTTTTATGGGTAGGTTTTATTTGCCTGGATCCCTGCGTAGCTGGGAGAGGGATGCAGTGGAGTAGATGGGGACAGAGGATTGCATGGTGGTAAAGCAATGGGAGGGGTGTGCCTAGATTAGAGGTCCCCAAACTGTAGGGTGCACTCCCCTAGAGGTAAGGGAGGCACAAGGTAAATTTTGGGGACCATTGGCCTAGATGATGTCTGCACTGGGGAGGGGAGTAATCCCCATTCCAGGAACACCTCCCATAACTCAGACTCATGGGCACACACCCTGCCCCAGTTTCAATGCCCCTTAACACAGGGGCTTTGCCCTAGGGCCAAAGCTCTGAAGGATTCTTTCTTTTTCTTTCTATTGCAGTTTAGCTCTCCCTCTCTATCCCCATACACACCCCTTTACCTATCCATCCATATCCATGCACAGTCCTCTTTCTCTCGCTATCCCTTCCCAAACACACCTCTCTCACCTATCCATTCATCCGCCTACATCCTATCTATCTATCTATCTATCTATCTATCTATCTATCCCTTCCTTGTGGCTGTGTCTCTGTCCCCCAGCTTGGCTGCGGTGAAAGGCTGTCGGTTTAGAACAGTGCCAGTGAGTTCTACCGCAGGTTATGCTTTACAGGGACTCACCATGGGTCCTTTCACCTCACCTGAGTTAAACCCCGTCCAATGTTATTTTTTTACAAGGCCTTTACATGGAAGATTTGAGCCAGCGAGGTCTCCTGCTGGGCCAGTGCCCATTAAATCACTAGGAACCACTCACTTTGCTTGAGTTCATTATGCATTCGGCTCCTCTATAAATTTTACATTTCTTTTTTTTCTTCCCTGTCTCCTTTTTCCCCGGCTCACTCTTAGTTTTGGCCATTTCCTCCATTATGAGACATAAAATCCTTTATGGCTCAATATCTCTCACTGCCAAATAAGGGTCTCATTTCCCAATCTCTTTTGGCCCCTGCTGCTTCTTTGAAGACAAACTGTGGATATTTTTTCCTATTCCTCCCTTAAAATTGCTTTGAACAATTTTTCTTAACCTCTTGCGAAGGACAGTACATCAGAACTAACCCGCACTGAGCTTTACAACTAGTAATGCAGTGGTTATGGCAATAGCTTTGGACTTGGGAGACCCAGGTTCAATTCCTGCTCTCCCACAGACTTCTTGGGGGACGTGAGGCATATCACTGAACTGCTCTGTGCCTCAGTTTCCCAATCTGTAAAATGTGGATAGCACTGCCCCACCTAATGGAGGGTTGAGAAGATAAATACATTAAAAGATTGTGAAGTACTCAGGTATTATGGTAATAGAGGGCGAGATTGGGTGCCTTACATAAATAGTCTCAATTGCAGCAAATGGGTTGGATGGACCACTGGTCTGACCTAAGGAAGTGGCGGATAGATCGGCCCATTGGTCTGATCTGAGGCAGCAAGGATGGTGCAGGGATACTGTGTTGGATGGGCCCCATCAAAATGAATTTATGTTGATTTCACACTTTTTTTTGTTTCAGAAAGAAACAAAAAAAATTCTGAAAAAATCAAAACAGTCAGTTTTGACATTTTCAACAGGAAACATTTTGATGTCAGCCTCAACATTTATTTTAATTTCATTTTTTAAACTTCAAAAAGGTTTAAAAAGGTTCAGATTCAAAATGGCATGCTTTGATTTTGTCGAAACGAAGTGTTTTGTTCAACCTGAAACAATTTCCCCCCCTGACTTTCCAATTCACCGACAATTTAATTTGTTTTTATTTTTGGTCTGACCCGAAATGATTTTTGTTTTTTACTTTTCAAAACTGCCAATGAACCGAAAAATCCATTGTTCATCCACCTGATGGGACCATAAAAGTTCCTCAAATAGTTAAAGATGCTTTATTAATGCTCTTGCCGTTCAGAGAGTCAAACGGTTTCTTGGGCCTGATCGCAGCTTGCTCTGGTTTTGTGCAAAGAGTTTGCACCATGCAGAATAAATGTAAAGCAGCTGCAAACTGCAAGGGAAGGATGGTGCAGGGGTAAATGTGCAAGCCTGAGATATAGGATACCTGGGTGGGGATTTAGGCTCCTAAGAATGGCACTTAGGCCAGTTCTAAACTTGGAAGACTTTGCCAGTCTAGCTCTCCTTTTGGAATCTTGCTAAATTCAGCAGTTTCTCGTGGCAACGAGTTCAGCCTAACTCTCACCGGCACCACGTACCGAGTTAATAATAGCCCCTAGCTCTTCTACAGCACCTTTCAGCAGTAGAACTCAGAGCACTTTACACAGGAGGTCAAGATCATTATCCCCTTCTTACAAATGGGGAAACTGAAACACGAGGCAGTGAGGTGACTTGTCCAGGGTCACCCAGCAGGCCAGTGGCAGAGCCAGGTATTGAACACAAGTCTCTTGAGTCCGAGTGGAATCCCCTATCCACTAGGCAGCACTGCCTGCCTAGCATCATTAGCCAAAGTCCCATATGGAGGCAGCGTGGACTAGTGACAAGGGCACTAAGGACTGACAGTGCAAGTCAGGAGACCTGGGTGCTAATCTTAACCCCGCTGGGAATAAGGGTCGGGGGTTAACCCAATCACCTCAAGAGGAGGCTGATTTGAACAAAGGGCTGTGAAAATCAGGCCCTTTTAAGGCATCTCAAACTGGGCCAGCAAAATCCCTTTGGAAAACCTTGCATTGGCTGCCAAGAGTTGGGGGTGAAGGCTGATGGAAGTGTAGCCCCATGATCAATGCAGAGTGATGCTTCTGAGTGGCTGAGCTTTACCATGACACACACCAAAATAAACCATTTGAATTCCTGCAGGAGTCTTTAATCTGCCTAATAATTCATACTGCTGCTAAATCCAACCTGCAGCTTGCCAAGCCCTCTTTGCCTGAGGAAATACGTTTAAAAATTAAAATCTGCCCGTGCATCTTGATGTCCCATCAGGCAACGCTCCTGCATTGCTCTGCAGACAGCGTCAGCCAGTCAGGGAGGAGTAATAAACTCCCAAGCCAGCCTGCAGTTGATAGCAGCTGGGGATCTGGCCCCATTGACTTCAGTGGAATGCCGCCGATTTACACCACCTGGGAATCTGGCCCCATTGACTCCAATGGAGCAACACTGATTTACACCAGCTGGGGATCTGCCCCCACTGCATTTAGAACAATCCATTCACTTCCATTGCAAACCCCTTGCCCAAACTTCCAGCCTTGCATATGGCTACTTATTGGTGTGGGGGCCTTAGCATCTTGTGAGATGCTACCTGTTCCTTTGCAGTGGTGGCATTTCTGTTTTGGCCATAGGTTATTTTGAAGCAAGTGGGCTTGGGGGCTGGGAGGAGAATGCTACAAATCAGGCCTTAATCCAGTGGTTCTCAACCTTTTTTCATTTGCGGACCCCTAAAATTTTTCAAATGGAGCTGTGGATCCTTTGGAAATCTTAAACATAGTCTGCGGACCCCAGGTTGAAAACCACTGTTCTATGGTAATGAGAACCTTTCGTGGACCCCTTAGACATTGTCTGCGGACCCCAGGTTGAGAACTGCTGTTAATCCACCTCTTTTCAGGGTGGAGGAATATAAAAATCTGGTGCTTTATTCCATCCCTGAATGCAAGATTCCAACAGTTGTACGCACCGGCCGATGGGAGTTTGAAGGGATCTGTTAGCATTGCTGTGACACTCCAATACTTTAAACTCAGTTTCCCCCAAAGCTCAGCTCCTTGCTCTGCAGTTTATCCCTCTGGGGCCCATCGGCATCCATGCAGACGGCAGAACAGAAGCGACAAGACCTCACTGCCTGTCTTGTGTGTGCCTTTTGCAAAGGCCAAGTCAAGAGAAGGGGGAGAGATGAAGGAGGTGGAGGCGAGTGGGAGGTGGTGCTGGTGAGGATTTCATTGTGGGAAGCAGATGGACTGGGGAGCATGTGTTGGGAGTGTGTGTGCAATGCTGCTAAAAGCCACTCAGATCTCCCGCACCTAACACTGGGGGAATTGTAGTTCCATGTAGTCATACTGCAAGGATTAATTGGGAAGAGTTGGGCGTGGAATCTGAGCTTTTGTCTGTTTGTTTCACTGGCTCTTTAAAAGGAGAAATGTATTTAAATCAGCCCCCATAGAAACACACATACACAGTGCTGCTTACTCCTGGGTTCTGTCCCCAGCTCTAGGAAGGGAGTGGTGACTAGTGGTTAGAGCAGGGGCCTGGCAGTCAGGACACCCAGGTTCCATTCCTAGCGGCATTCCCTTGAGCCCCTACCACCTCTTTTCAGCTCATCTTCCCCAGGCTGTAAAATGGGGGTGATGATTATGACACCCTCATGTGGATGGTTAAACTTCATTGGTTTAATATTTGAAAAGCACTTTCAAATCTTATTTCCTCTCCCCCTACATCCCCAACGACCGAATACTGTTACCCTGAGTGTCATTTGCTCAGGACTTTACACCCCCAACTCAGGAAAAGTGCCATGGATTTAGTTAGTACAGATAGTGAGGATTTGATTTTATCCAGTTGAACAGTGGTCAGAATTTGGGATTTCCATTCTGCAGACATTTCTGACACCTTAAATCGCCGCTGGAGCCCTGGGGGGCGTGGGCCAGGCAGCGTGGAAAGGCTGGCTGGGGGATGCTGACCCCCAGCTCCGCCCCTTCCGCCCGAGGCTCCGCCCCATACCGGTAAGTTTTCAATTTTACTTTCACCCCTGACTGTGACCAGTGCTGGTGTCCACTCTTCAAAAGAGAGTGTGGACAAATTGGAAAAGCTTCTGAAAATTGCAGTAGGAATGATTTGAGGTCTTGAGAATGATTATATATTGTACATAACATAATAGTAAATATGATAAAGTTGAACAAAATATTTTGATAATTTTTTGTTGAAAACATTGATGAAATCAGGACATTCCCGTGAAACATTTTAATTTCATTGAATTGGCTTTTTCTGACAGAAGATTGCTCCATTGGAAAACTTCCGACCAACTCTACACAGTGCCCCTTAACTCCATTCTGGGAGGTTAGGCTCAGAGTTATCTGCTTTGCTAGATTTTAAGGACAGTAAAGGACCACTATTCTAATCTGACCTCCTGCCTAACCAATTGCACATGATCTCTCAGTGGGATTCTGTAGCTAAGAGGGTGAACGTGATCCTTGGGCATTTAACAGGGAAATATCGAGTAGGAGTCTGGAGATAGTGTTACCTCTCTACATGGCATTGATGAGACCATTACTGGGATACCGTGTCCAGTTCTGGTGTTCATATTTCAAAAAGGATGTTGACAAACTGGAAAGGGTTTAGAAAATTGCTATGAGAATGATTCAAGGTCTGGAAAACCTGCCTTAGAGTCAGAGACTTAAGATTCTAATTCTGTTTAGTTTCTCCAAGAGAAGGTTAAGAGGTGATGTGACCACGGTCTAGAAGTACCTCCATGGGGAAAAGATTCAGAGAGCAGAGGGCTCTTCAGTCCATCACACAAAGGCAAGAGACTCAATGGCCATGAGGTGAAGCTAGACAAATTCACACTAGAAATAAGGAGAGGGGGATTAACTATTGGAAGAGCTGACCCAGAGAAAGGGTGGATTCTCCATCACTTAGAGTCTTTGAGTGAGGCTAAAAAAGTCGTACCTTATTTCTGATCTGAATTTGTCTGGTTTCAACTTCCAGCCATTGGATCATGTTAGATCTGTGTCTGCTAGACTGCTGAGCCCAATTTCGGTATCCCATGTAGATACTTAAACTGTGATCAAGTCACCCCTTAACCTTTGGTTTGCTGGAGTCTCTCACTATAAGGCATGTTTTCCAATCCTTGAATTATTATTGCTTTCTCCAATTTATCAACATCCTTCCTGAATTGTGGGCACCAGGATTAGACCGAGGATTCAAGAGCCCTCTGTTCTCAGAAATTTCATCATATAAACTTTCTTATAGGCTGCGATCAAGTCACCACCTAACCTGCTCTTTGATGAGCTAACTAGATTGATTGATCTCCGTAAGTCTCTCACTTTAAGGCAGGTTCTCCAGACGTTGTATCCTTCTTGTGCTTCTTCTCTGGATCCTTTCCAATTTTTCAACCTCCTTTTGAAAGTGTAAACACCAGAATTGGATTTGCCAGACTGGATCAGAGTCAAGGTCCATCTAATCCAGTTTCCTATTTCTCAGAGTGGCTGGTACCAGATGATTCACAGGAAGGGGTCAGAAGCCAGCAGTGGGCTGATGTGGAGTAATCTCCCCCTTCCTCCCCCATGAAGGTCTCATTCTGGTCTCTTGTACTATCATTGTCTCCGTTTTACAGATGGGGAAACTGAGGCACAGACCGAGACCATGACTTGCCCATGGTCGTGAAGGAGGCCAATGGCAGAGCCAGAAATAGAACCCAGGTGTCCTGCATCCCAGTCTAGTGTGCTATCCACTAAATATCACCTCCTTATAAATACCTCCCCCATTTATAGACCTGACACTGAACTGCCACTCCTGTAGGTACTCCTTAAAAGTGCCCCATCCAAATCCAACCCAACATTATCCTCTCTAAATTGCAAGCAGATGGGCTGTTTTATAAATGAGTCGTTCTTTCGTTACCAAGATGCTATCACGGTGCAAAGCAAAGAGTCACCTCAGAGCAGGACAAACTGACTTAGCTGAGATTTTGTCTGATGTTTATCTCTAGGTGTCTTTTTATAGAACTTGTAACATGCCCGCTTCTTAAGGAAAAAAAACAACCCTAGAGTTAATTATTTTGCCAATTTCATGCTGCATGCATTATGCATCGAGCCTTATCTTGGCTGTAATTGCAGACAGGTATGCAAATGCCTTTCAAAAGGGATTGTTAAAAGAAGTTTGCTCAGTTGCATTGTATCCAGTGCTAATAGAAATGAAAATTGCTCCAGTTAATAGAAAATGATACACGTTAGAAGCGGGGTGGGGAAAAGAAAATTCAAATTTGTGTCTGGGGAGGTTAATTATATTGATAGCAACATCTGATATGACAATATTTTTCTAGGGGGAAAATGGTATAATAAGAAGAGGAATAATTTGGAGCTTCCCTTCATTAGGAGATATCCACATTCCATCTCCCATACCGGGAGTCATTTTGATCAGTTTGGTTTTTATCAGGTGTTCGTGGAAACATTTAAATTTAAATACATATGTATGTATAATTAAAAAACGGAAGGAGAAAATGTAAAATGTTAGACTCAGTAATAAAGTAGTGGCAAAATCTTTTCAGTGTAGGATGAAGAAACAGCATGGTCCAGGGTTTACCATGGTATTGTTATCGTATTGTACCACCTAAAAACCTCAACCAAGATCGGGACTCCATTGTACCAGATGCTGCCCAGACCCTGACCAAAATCAGAACGCCATTGTGCTGGGCACTGCACAGACCCCAACCAAAATCTGGACCCCCATTGTGCCAGACGCTGTACAGACACATATTGAGAAACAGTCCCTACCCTAAAGATAGTACAGTCTAAATAGACAAAGAGTGGGAGGGGAAACTGAGGCACGGAACTGATTTGCCCAAGGTCACCTAGTACGTCAGTGGTAGAGCTGAGACAAGAACCCAGGTGTTCTGAGCCCCAGTCCTGTGCGCTAGCTATTGGACTACTGCCTCCCTGGGCTCAAGTCCTGGCACTGCCACTAATCTCCTATATGACCTTGGGTAAGTCCCTTCCTCTCTCAGTGTCTCTGTTTCCCCTCCCACCCTTTCTCTATATAGACTGCAAGCTCTTTGGGGAAGGGACTGTTTTTCAGTTGGGGTCTGTGCAGCGCTCAGCACAACAGGGGCTCTGGGGTCAGTTGGAGTTTGGGCAGTGCCTGGCACAATGGGGTCCCTGAGCTCGGTAGAGGTCTGAGTCGCTGCTATAACACAAACCATATTATTATTAAACAGGAACTCTTTGCAACACTGAAAGCCGCTTGCGAGGTTTATCCTGTCTTTCAGCGCGGCTGTGTCCTGGCTGGGTTTATCTGCTTTTATAATCAATAATAATTATTCTGTCCACAGGGGATCTTTCACAGCCCTGGTTTGTAACAAAGCTGCTAATGCCTCAACAAACCAAGCATTTAGGGCCCCATCCAGCAGGGTGCTGAGTGGTCTCTAGTCCCGCCAGCCTTAGTGCAAGCCAAGGATGCTCCAGCCCTTTGAGTTATGCAGTGAATAATGTTTAGGGGCTTGGTGCAGCGATAAATCAAGGGTTTATTAATCTTAAACTCTGATATTCAGGCTTTGTAATGAATTGACTTTCAGGGCCTCCTGTGGTTCACTGGAGGGTTTAAACCTGACAGCAGTAAGACAGCTGGCGAGCCAAGATCACTGCCCTGCTCCATTTCCACATATTGGTTTTGATGGTCCAGGGGGGAATTTCTGGTCAGGGAAAAGAGCTTGCAACAAGCCCAGCCTATCCCAGTGGTCAGGGCACTAATCTGGGATATGGGAGGCTTACATGCGAGTTCCTGCTCTGCCTGATGTGGGCCTCAACCTGTCTCTCCCACATTCCATGTGGCGTGCCCTGACCACTGCGTTGTAGTCAGTCTCTCTCTCTTTCTCCTGGCAAAGCTGTTCTACGTTGTAGAAATAATTAAACATTCATTGGGCCAGAGAGAGATTCTCTCCCCTGGTGGTTAGGGATGGGTGGGATGTGGCAGACCCAGGTTTAAGTCCCTGGTGTCTAGATACACAGGATGAGAAGTGTCATGGAGCCCATCACGGTCTGAGACTTGTCAAGCTCCATCTTCAAGCTAGCTGGGTTGTTTGCCTCCCACTGCTCGAACTGGGATTGGGGGGCTGCTCCAGAACCTCCCTTCTGTGACAGGGGGAAACCTTCTTCTCATTGCCAGTTTCAACTGATTCTTGGCCAGTTTATCCCCATTTGTTCCTGTGCCAACACTGTTCTTTAGCTTCAATAGCTCTTCCTCCCTCCCTGGGGTCAACCCCCCTGGTGTATTTAGAGAGAGCAACCAGATCCCCTCTCAGCCTTTGTTTAACCCGGCTAAACAAGCCCAGCTCTTTCAGTTGTCTCTAGTAAGATTGCCTCTCCATTCCCCAGATCAGCCTAGGAGCCCTCCTCTGCACCCGGGCTAGTTTGAATTCTTCTATCTTGGATGTGGGTGACCAGAACTGTACACAGTATCCAGATGAGGTCTTCCCAGTGCCTTGTCCAATGGCATTAATACTTCCCTAACTCAACTGGTAATCCCTCGCCCGATACATTCTAGGATCAGATTTGTCCTTTTCTTGGCCGCATCACATTGGTGGCTCATCCTGCGATCAACTAATACCCAGGTCTGCTCCAATGTTGTTTCCAACTGATGAGCTCCCAGTTCATAGCAGAAATTCCTGTTGTTAGTTCCTAAGTCCTTGTACTTTGCACTATTAGTTCTATTTGAAAATATGGCCGTACGTGCCTAGGGGCTTTGGAAAATGCCAGGAGGCTCCTATCTTCATCTTTTGGCACCTAAATCCATTTGGAAATCTACCCCAAATCCCTTTAGAAAATAGGATTTAGGCTCCAAAGTCCCTTAAATGGCTTTTGAAAATTTTGTCCCTTGTCTCCACTAGAAAATGAAGTGATGTTAGAACCCAGACTTGGGGGAGGGTCATGTTAGCTAACATGCTGTTAAACACTACTTAGCTGTCAGTATTTGAAGGGGCAAGTGGAGTGCCACCTCATGTGGATGTATATGGTTAACCCTCTAGCCACAGTGGGGTTTAACCAGGACTGGCTGAGGCTCTGTCTTCACTGCAGAGTTAACTTGAGTTAGCCTAGCTCAAGTGAGAGTGTCTACACACTGTGAAATACCACTCTAATAGCCATGCTCACATGGGCACTGCACTCACTCGTGGGAGTCGCTAGGACTTCTGGGAGTGTATTCCATGATTCTTAGCACCGTAGACAGCTGAGCCACTATAATTCTCTCCCATTAAATGGGGGAAGATTGTATCTGTCCTTTCTGGGCACACAGGGGATTGTGGGAAAGCATTGGAGGACTAGCAGCACTCGAGTAGTGCTAGCCTGCATCCCCACTACAGAGCAGTCATATTAGTAGCTGACATGTTCTGTTCACTTGAGTTTTAGCCTATGTCCCTCTGGGGCCAGCCAACCTGAGTTCAAAGCACCACCCCACTCAAGTGAAGGGGTGTTGTGTGTAGATAGGAACTGAGTTAGGGACAATACTCCTGTTAACTTTGCAATTGACTGTATAGCTGGGTTTAATGTTGTGTTAGTTAACATGACTCCTCAGGGTCAGCTTCTAACATGACCTAATATTTTGGTGAAGGGAAACTCTTATTTCATCTTCCACCGGATTTTAACTTGGGTTAGCACGACGGGGGTTAAAAAATACATCCTTTCTCTGGTACATCCTGTCTTAACTAGGACAAAAGGTGTGTTCTTAACTCATGTTCGCCAAAGCCCTAGTGGAGACATCGCAAGGTGTAGCTTTAACATGAGTTAGCAGGTGGAGGTGAATATTCCCAAGAGGGAATATCTGTACCAGGGGTCGGCAACCTTTCAGAAGTGGTGTGCCAAGTCTTCATTTATTCAGTCTAATGTAAGGTTTCGCGTGCCAGTAATACATTTTAACGTTTTTAGAAGTCTCTTTCTATAAGTCTATAATATATAACTAAACTATTGTTGTATGTAATGTAAATAAGGTTTTTAAAATGTTTTAGAAGCTTCATTTAAAATTAAATTAAAATGCAGAACCCCCTGGACTGGTGGCCAGGACCCGGGCAGTGTGAGTGCCACTGAAAATCAGCTTGTGTGCTGCCTTTGGCATGCATGCCATAGGTTGCCTATCCTGATCTACACTGCAGTCTTGGGTTGTGACTGCAGCACACATAGTCCCATCTGAGCTACCTTTGATCTAACTAGTGCAGGTACAAATAGTGGAGCTAGGGCAGCACCGGCTGGGCAAGCCCACGCTAAAGTCTGTCCTGCTGCAGCTTCTTTGCTATTGGTACCTGAGCTAGGTAGATTCCAGATAGCTTGGGAGTGTCTAGGAGTGCTGCAATTGGAATCCACTGGTGAGTGTGTGACAGGCCCCCTCTCTGCTGATGCACAGAGGAGAGGAGAGTTACAAACGCCTGCTCTGGTGCATGGGCTCTTTAGCACAAGCTGTAGTCATTTATGCTTTGAGCTCTGGAAGTCCCTGGTTCAATCCCTGGTATGTCAGCCCAGCGTAGTGTCCTTGTGGGCATTAATTCCACATGCGAACAACTTGCCTTCGCTAACCCGAGTTGTGAACATAGAGCTTGTCCTAGTGAAGATGCCCCTATTGTCCATAGAAGAAGAGTGAACCCTTGGCCAGTCCTTGTGCATGTTTTAATTGCTCACCCCATTAATGAGATTAGTAGCTTAGCCAGTCTGCAAGAGGCAGCTTCTGCTGATGTTTCCACTTGCTGCAGGGCCAAAGGCTGGCCAAACAGGGAAAGTGTGTGCATGGTGTTTCTGCTCCTGCCAGCTTTTCCCAGCTCAAAGCCATGCACACAGGGGGCTGGAAAACAAGAATTTCAGCCAGCCAAAGATTTCAAACTTTTGACGTTTGTTTTTGTTCTGCATTGGAATGAAAACGAGAGTTTTTGAAAAAGCATGAGAGAGCCCCCAGCGTAGCCAGCTACCCCAGTGGCCCGGACACTGCCCTACGGTGCAGGAGACCCAGGGTCACGTCCCTGCTTTGCCTGATTTGGAGAAGGAACAGGAACCTGGGTCTCTGTATTGTCTGACAAACATGGTTTGGTGAAGAATTCCCCAGGAGCGCTCCAGAGAAGCACTGGGTCCATGTGCAGTTACACAACTGCCCTCCCCAGGTGCAAAGCTTGTATCCAAATCTCTCTCACGCACCGGGTCCATGCTGCCTTTAGCTGGTAAAGCAGCAGGAATCCAAAGCAATAACTGTGGCTGCTGCATCTTAGGGTGTGTTACCCAGGTGGGGAATGGGCCTTTAGGACTTAGCTGAGCTCCAGTTCAGGCTGTGGGGATGAACCCAGGGATCCTGCAGAAGCCAAGCACTACATCCTCACTTTCCCACTACTCAGAGGCTCTGCAGACACAATCAGATGGATCTTGTTGCTGTGGACATAGGTTATATCTGCCCTTCAATTCTCAAGCCTGCCAATTGCCTGGAGGCTAAATTATGGAGGCAGTGTGGTCTAGTGGAGTGAGCACTGAACTGGGATACAGATGAGTTGGGTTCTGGTCGTGGCCCTGATGGTGACCTTGCGCAAATTACAGCCCCTCTGTACCTCAGTTTCTCCATCTGTAAAATGGGGATAATGATCCTGCCTTCCTTTGGAAAGCACTTTGCGTTCTGCTGATGGAAAGCACTAGATAAGAGTAGGGGCAATTATTATTATTGAATCCCAGGGTAGGCACCACGCTTAGGCTAGTCCCTGTCAGCGTGAGGAGCTGCTCCATTACCTTGAGCAGTTGGGATCCAAATGCTGCCAGGCACTCCAGGGCTCTAGGCACCACCCGTAACCCCAGCCATGCCCCTCGCTGCGGTGTCAGCAGATGGCAGAGTTAAGATGCATGGGGAAGTTCATGCCTCGGGTAGTTGTTTCAGGCTGCCTGCAGACTGAGGCAGGTGACATTGACACTCAGGCCATGTTTTTCAAGCTTTTTCTTTGATCTCTCTCCCTCTTGCCCCCCACAGACACCCTTCTGTCTTTCTCTAAATGAAAGCTCGGATTCTAACTCATCCTGAGACTCCAGGAGCTGCTTTAACCCCGCTCCCCTCAAAAGCTGCAAGTAGAACCCAGATGTCCTCCCTTCCTGCCCCCCTCTTTAACCTGCTAGACCCACTCCCCTCCCAGAGCTGGGAATAGGACCAGGAGTCCTTACCCTCACTGCTCTACACCCCCCCCTCCGGTGAGCATGGAGGAGTATGCCCCACGTTGTCTTCTGGATCCCTGGGACATAATCCTTTTTGGTGATTTCTCCCTGCATTTCATGCAGCCTCCCGAGTGTTCCCCATTCATGCTGATGGAGCGATACCATCCCCATGGCTTTGCTGCAGGCAGCTAATGTGTGTGACCGGCTTTAGCCAGGCTCCAATGTGCCTGCTCCAGTTTGTGTTAAGCTTACCTTCCTGCTATGCCGCTCCCTCCTCTCTGATCAACTTGGGCTTCAGACTCCTACTTCCATCGATGGGGCTGCAGCTTTGCAAACTCCAAGGGACTTTTTATGTCCACAGCGGGCATCAGTTCAGCCCGACCTCTTTTATCCTTCTTCCCAACCCAACACACCCTGCTGACAGCGATATATAATCAGGCTAGCCCTCCCCAGCAACCATGCACATTTCAGGGGCTGTCGGACTTCAATTCAGCTCGGCTCTTTGTAAATCCATCCTTTTCAGCGTCAGGTTCCAGTTTGCAGTCTGAAGGAATTTTTATTTCCTTGCAGGTTGTCCCAAGAGCCTCCCTTTTTTTGGCAATCTCTCCCCCCGAGATCTGGTGTCTGATTCCTCCTGCTTTCTTCCCAAAAGTTACTTAAAACAGGATAATAAACCCAATCCTTTCTCAAAGCCCCCCGGCAGCAGGGTGTTCTTGCATGACCAAGCTGAGGGATTTGTATTCACACCCACTCTGTGGAGGCAGAGTTGCTGTGTTACTCAACCGTGGAGGTAGCTCCCCTCCAATCCGCTTGACATACGCTGCTGAGTTGTCATGGCTGGCTTCAAAGGGGGAGCGGGCTCTGCTGCTTTTGCTGTATGATGGGATAGCCTTTCAAAAAAGAAAAGGAAGGGAAAAATCCATTCCCAGCACAGGTTTGACGTGAGATCAGCCCTTGCCGCGAGGAATCCAGGGCATTATCCCTCCAAGTTGCAACTTCTCCCCTGCAAAAATGATTGGAATAGCTATTAGGTAAAGGGTATTTGCAAAGGAGGAAACAGCAGAGTTGCTGGCCTAGTAATTAACAGCCATTGAGCTGTGTGTGTGTGTGCAATCTGACACTGCCAGTAGATCAGAGGAACACACACACAGAGGTTGACACACACATTCACACATTTGCACTGAGAAGGACATGCACACAGATCGACATAAACAGACTCATGTAGAGATTGACACACAGAGACTCCCTAAGACATAAATGTGCACAGAGACTGAAACACACACAGAAACACAGGCAGAGAGACACACTCACAGGGACACACGGTCACACACACACACAAGCACATATACATACATATGATCTGTCTGTGTCTCTCTCTCTCACACACACACACACACACACACACACACACACTCTCTCTCTCTCTCTCTCTCTCTCACACACAGACAGAATCTTTCACTCAGCCACAAACACATACGGAGTCTGTATTTCAGTGGATCAGAGTTGGGAGAAATAATTGTGCCATCCTTCATTGCCAGACCTATGTTCATACCAATGAGGCTGCAGACAAACTAGAGCAAGCAGGTGACGAGTTCTAGGTACTCAGAACTTTGTGAAAATGAGAAGCCCCTTAGCTCAATCTCTGCATTTGGCTGAATGACCCACATTTTTCAAAAACGACTTAGTGATATGGGGTGCCTGACTGAGACTCCCAGGGTTTCTCAGAGGGTACTTTCTGGACACCAGGTGCCTGCATTTCAGAACCCCTTTAAGAACAAAACATCCCCAAATCATGAGTTTCTTTGGAAAATGTAGACTCTTGTGGCTGGACTTTTCAAATAATAATATAGTGCTTTCCATTAGTAGACCTCAAAGCGCTTTACAAAGGAGGTCAATATCATTAGTTCCATTTCATAAACAGGGAAACTGAGGCACAGAGTGGGGCAGTGACTTACCCATGGTCACACAGCAGGCCAGTGGCCAAGCAAGCAATAGACCAGGTTGCCCGAGTGCCAATCCAATGCTTTATCCACTAGGCCACAGAAAGTGGGGTCAAATGTGTAGACTTAGGCTCCTGAAATCCCATTTTCAAAAGCGACAGACACATTTAGGAGCTGAAGTCCCATTGATTTTAAATGAAATTTAGGCTCCTAAGGCCCAGATCCTCAAAGATATTTAGGCTCCTAACTCCCATTGAAACTAGGCACCTAAATACCTTTGAAGGTCTGGGCCTAAATGACTTTTCAAAAGGAGACAGGCTCCTAAATCACATAGGCACATATGAAAATTGTGCTCTAAGCTTCTAAGTCACTTAGGGATTTTTGAAGATGTTCCCCTAAAAGCCTATGAGACTTTTGAAATTGGGACTTGGGCACTTCTGAAAATGTCACCCATTAAGCACCATCTCCCAGTTAATTTCTAATTCCCCACTCCTTTGAAAATCTGTTATTATGGTAAGGCTTGGAAGCACTGACCAAAATGGATTTTTGAACTCGTTTGAAATTTCAAAATAATTTTCAATTCAAGATGGGTCTGTTTTCCATCCTCTCACCCCCCTTCAGCCGCAAAATGTTTTCAGCTGAAATTTTGATCACAAACATCCATCAGCATTTTAGTATTTACCAAAAATTCCAGAAAGCGGCTTCTGATGGAAAACGTTCTGTGGAACTTTTCACCAAAGAAGGAAAGATTTTTCTAATGTTGATGATTTTCCGTGAAAGTTTAAAAAAAAAAAGTTTTTGGCTGGGGGAAAAAACTTAGTTCATAAATTTCATCCGATTCTAAAACTGATGAATTTTGGCGAAAACTGCTTTTGGAGAAGCCAAAATCTCTGAGCCTCTGTAATGCAGAGGAATGAAAACTAGGAAGATGATCAGAGATTAAATTTCAGAATGAAATCAGAATAACATAATCTGTGTTCAGTCAAGGTTGTATACACAGGGGAATTGCCTTGGTCAGTAGAGACTTCTGTGTCAAGGAGGGTGGGGATTCCAATCACCCACACATACCTGGGTTGGTATTGGTATAATGAAAAAATGCTCCCATCCTGCCTGATGTTTTGGGATTCTGCCTGGAGATGAGCCACACGGCTCTCCCAAGAAAGAAAAGAACAGAAGGGGAAAAAGCACTGAGTGAAGGCATGACTGGGATAAATGACTTCAAGACGGAGAGCTGTGGGGGGAAAGAAAAAGAAAAGCTGTCTGACGTCTGGTGGCTTTTTAAACCATTTCTGCTAGTGTGGGGTGTTGACAAATTGGCTTAAAGTTTCAAGGCTGCATGGTATGGTATGAATCCTTCGTCTGGCATTATCTGTGCTGCCGGAACTTGTGTTATGGAAATCGGGAGCCTGCAGCGTGGATTTCTCCAATTAATTTCCAGCAAATGGGATTTTCACAGCCCATCTCTGGACCCCTTTGCTCTAACTTTCCGTTCCGCCTTTGCTCTCTTTTCAAGCAAAACCACATGGGTTCATGGTGCAAAGAAATGAAGTTTGTGCTCCAACCCTCCCCCTTAGAATCAGACCCCCGGAGGCCAGATTTTCCAGGGCTCAGCACCACAAGTGAGGACAGAATTTTCTTCCTCAAAAGCTCAGTTCCCATCCTGCTGAAAAGCCAAACATGAGTATCCCGCTGAGTGTGGGCTGTAGAAATCTTGTCCAATTGTGGGGCTGGGAGGGTCCCAGAGCTCAGGCTCCGTCCCAAGCCCAGAAATCTTCACAGCAATGAAACAGCCCCGCAACCCGAGCCCTGTGAGCCTGGGTTGGCTGGCATAGGCCAGCCACGGGGTTTTCTTTGCTGTGTAGACATACCCAAAGCCATTCACACTCTCAACAGCCCGATCTTCCTTGCAAGCCTGTCACTTCTAATAACCTGGAACCCTGAGCGCTTTTAGCCCTGCTACCTTACGGGAGCAGCAACTCACCCCTGTGAAGAAAACCTGTGAATCGTCCTTCAAACCCTCTACTTCTTGCAATTTGCTGGGCTGGTGAAAACAACCCAGCTTCATTAGTGTCACTGAGGCCAGATCCCCTGTTGTTGTGAAAGGGCATTTGCCTTATTAGAGCCATTGGGGTCAGATCCCCAGCTGGTGCAAATAGGCCATAGCTCCACTGGAGCCAATGGGTTCAGATCCCCAGCTAGTGTAAGTCAGCATTGCTCCACTGAATTAAAGGGAGTTACACCGGGAACAGCTGGTCATTAGAGTCAGTCTCACCAATAATGTCTGGCTGATGCACTGCAGGGTGCAGTACCACTTGCTGCCACTGGGGGTGACGTTTGGTGGAGCAGATCCACTCCAAGACTGGGGCCAAGGGAGAAAATATAGCCCCCCTGAGAGGACAGGGCTGTCTGCCCATGGCCCACTGCAGCCTCTACTCTCAATTCTCCCTCCCCCGTCCTCCCACGCGCAGTCCTGACACTTGCGGTTTCTGGGCACCGATGGACGCTGCTTTACAGCAGCTGGGAACGCAGCTCTGCACTGCAAGCCAAAGCTGCTGCTCAGTGCTTTGGCTTCCAAAGCTGGCACCACGTAGGCCCGGTCAGCAGCAGCTTCAAAGCCCTCCCTTATTAATGAAGCATTCCTGGTTCATTTCAGCACTGAAAGAAACCTGTGTAATAAAAGGCGCTAAGGGAGTCTCAGTGGAGGGGCAGGGCCCCGCAGAAAGCACAGGGAGCGTGGGGCGGTTCTGCCAATAGAGCACAGGAAGCGCCGTGCTGTTCTCCCAGTGGGGTTATGGATATAGATAATCCCCCTCCCCCCTTATTCTGCAAAACTCAAAGGTGAAGCTTAAATCCCCTTTGATGTTATTACAAGCGCTTTTTTCCGTTCAATTAATAGCAAGGAAAAGAAGTGCTGTGAGAGCTCCCCAGAGCCAGGTACGCTGGTAAATATTAACAAAGGCACCAGACTGGATCAGACCAATGGCCCAGCCAGCCCGGCATCCCATTCTCACCCCCTCAGCCCCGCTGATCACACCAATGGGCCCATCTAGCCTGGTATTCTGTTCCCACTCCCTGACCCCAAACCAGACCAGTTGGCCCATTTAGTCCAGTATCCTGTCTCTCCCCCACCCCCGCCCAGATCAGACCAATGGGCCCAGCTAGCCTGGTATCTCATCTCCCACCGGCTGCAAGAAAGCCTGTCTCTACTGTTATTGGTATGTACTGTGTGCATGGAGATAGCATCCAGGAGACCCAGACGGGGACCGTGTTGTGCTAGGTGCTGTACACTCCCTGCCCCAAAGAGCTTACGTTTAAAGTAATTTATGCCTCAAGATGCTACTGAAATACTGCTAATAATGCACATGCCAGAACTGGGCTTTGATCTTGGTACTACCATCATACCAATAATAATGTGCTCACCATAATGACTACTCAGTCTGGACTGGGGCCTCTAGGTGATATCATGATATCAATAATAATGCACACCCTATAATGAGTCATTGATCTGGGCTGGGTCTCTAGTTGCTACTGTAATACTAATAACACACATCATAATTATACCCTGATCTCCGTCGGGATGTGTAGGCACTGCCATAATGTGGACAGTATAATGATGCTATCGTAATGCCAGTCACAATGCACATGCTATTATGATGCCCGAGTCTCAGTCTGTAATACAGATAATAAGGATGAAGCGGCTAGTGCACATTCATGATGCTGCCCCCTGCTGATTGGAATGAGAACCATATGTCATAGGCCCCCATCCGTTAAGAGCAGGGGGCGATTCTCTGTTTTCTCTCCATGCTTCTCTGCACCCTGAGTCTGAGTGAATGTGATTCTGTGACATTCCCCGCCTCTTGCTAGAAGCAAACCCCAGAAGCGACTAGTCAGGCCGGGTTAGCTGCAGCCAGCTCCGAATGTGAGATTGGCCATGTTTAAAGCAAGGGGAAATATTAGAGGGTGGGGGAGATTGTTGTGAGCAAATTCGCAAAAGCATCTCACCAGCACCAGGGCCGATTGGGAATCTGCAGTGGCATGTCCTACCCCAGGGTACCTGGGCTGTGCCCTCTCCCTGCAAGGGCAGCTAGAGGGATGCATGCAGCAGCCCCTGGTTCCAGCCAGCGGCAGATGAAAGCGTCTCACACACAAGCATGGCAACAGATTGTCACCAGAGTTGTGAAGAGGGAGAGCGGTGTTAATTACTGGCGGGCGGCAGGGCTCTTTGATCTTCCCCACTGCTTGCAAATTAGCGTCTTTGGGTTTTTTTAATAATAATGAAAAAGCTGCTTTTGTTTCAAACGATCAAATGAATAAGTAAATACTCAGGTGCAGTTTGTGCAAAGCAGAGAAATCTGTAAAGAAGCAGCAGAGTGAACTAACAGGTAGGGACACTGGATTGGGAGGCCGGACTCCTTGGTTTTAGTCCTACCTCTGAGGGGGGAGGGGAGTCTAATTGTTAGAGCAGTGAGGTGCTGGGAGTCAGAATCCTTGGCTTTTATTCCCAATTTTGGGAACGGAATGGGGGTCTAGTGATTAGAGATGGGGGCCTGGGAGCCAGAACTCCTAGGTTCTATCTCCAGCTCTTGGATGGCCATGGGGTTTGGTGGTAAGAGCAGGAGAGCCTGGGAATCTGGACTCCTGGGTTCCATCCTTGGATCTGGGAGGGGAGTTGAGTCTAGTGGATTAGAACAACAGGGAATGGGAATCAGGACTCCTGGGGTCTGCTGTGGAAATTGATTCACATATTAACGTGTCCAAAGTCATAATAGTAAGGGTATGTGTAAGTGGGTATGCACTTGGCGTGTGCACACCTGTGTGAGTGTGTGCTTCATATGGATTCATCTGGACCGGATCCACCCTAGCCCTGTGCTCCGTGACCAGTGGGAAAAGATGCTGTGAAATCCCACCCGAATGAGAAGGTTAGTGCATTGCTCTCACCTCGCACTGGTCTAAGTGACAGCAAATGGGCAGCCTGCAGGCGGAACCAGACTCGGTTGTACCATAAGGCTGGTAGCTGCCAGCTTGGGGTGGGTGATGGAAAGAATCTTTTACTCCCTAGCAGGGATTGGAATAAGTTATTATCGACCTCTTGTTTGTGCAGTCAGACTGGGAATTATTGTACTGGTGGAGTAGGATGGTGCCTTGGCAATTAGGCTGCCCAAACTCCTTACTCTGTAACTTTGCTTCCCAACAAA
This sequence comes from Terrapene triunguis, assembly GCF_002925995.2. Lineage (NCBI taxonomy): Eukaryota > Metazoa > Chordata > Testudines > Emydidae > Terrapene > Terrapene triunguis. Next base: position 29,349,565 of record NW_020664440.1, read on the forward strand.
GAAACCCACATAAATAAATTCTGCCTGTCATTGGAGAGTGCTGGGGTGCGGGAGGGGGGAGGGGAGTAGGGATGCTGGATTGGGAGAGAATGCAGGAGCTCTTTCCCTGCTCTGGAAGGGGGTCTAGTGGTTAGAGCAGTGGGGGCTGGGAGGCAGGGCTCCTGGGTTCTCATTCTGGGCTTGGGGGAATCCTGGCCTCTCTTGTCCTGGAGGAGTGCATCATTAACTCCACGGATCGGCCTTTTATTCATTAGCCAGTGATTTTCTTTCCTCCACCAGGAAACTAGATTTTACATTTTTAAAAATGGTGTTATTATTAGACTGTCTCCTCATCCCAGAGCTGGAAGCAAAACCCAGGAATCCTGATGCCAGGCTCCTCCTCCACCCTCCACCCTTCCCTGCCTTCCCTTTATCTGGCAATTGCTTTGGATTGATTGTTCCAGTGTGAGGTTGAATCCAAATTGCGTCGACTCACCACTTAATTTGAAAATCAAAAGCTTTGATATTGAGATGTAATCCCTCAAAGGAGCAGCTGTGCTCCAACCACGCTGGGGAGGGGTGCTTCCACATTTCGGCTTCCTAGCACGGCAGAAGGGCAAGAAGACACAATCGCTCGGCGGGGAATGTGGCTGATTCTGGGGAGCTACCTGCCTCTGATTGGAGAGCCAGTGTTTATAGTTTCATAGACTCATAGACTTTAAGGTCAGAAGGGACCATTATGGTCATCTAGTCTGACCCCCCGCATGATGCAGGCCACAAAAGCTGGCCCACCCAATTTCCCTTATCTCAGCTGTTGAAGTCTCCAGATCGTGATTTGAAGACTTCAAGTTGCAGAGAATCCTCCAGCTTGAGACCCCTGCCCTATGCTGCGGAGGAAGGCAAAAAACCTCCAGGGCCTCTGCCAATTTACCCTGGAGGAAAATTCCTTCCCGACCCCAAATATGGCGATCAGTAGAACCCCGAGCATACAGGCAAGATTCTCCAGCCGGACCCACATTTTACCAGCGATGGCACGTTATTGCGTAATTGACTAAATCACGTTATCCCATCAAACCATTCATACAGTTTAAGGCCTGAAGGCACCATTCGATCATCCAGTCTGACCTCCTGTCTATCACAGGCCGTTCAGTTTCACCAGTTACCTCTGTGTTGAGCCCAATGAGTTCAGTTAGACTGAAGCATGTCAGTCCTCAGGAGACTAACCTGTTGTGAGCCCTGGGTAAAGAACAGAGGAGACTGAGAGGCCCCCAATATCCGAGGCCCATGTACTGGCAGGGAATTGATCTGGTGAGACATGTCCAGGTGATCCCAGCAGGCAACCCCTGCCCTATGCTGCCAAGAAAGTGAAAACCCCCAAGGTCCCTACCAGTCTGACCTGGGGGAAATTCCTTCCCGACCCCAAATATGCATGTTAGTTGGACCCTGCACATATGAGCAAGACCTACCAGACAGTCTTTTGAGCAAGAAGATTCTCTAGACCACCTCAGAGGCTGGCTCATCCTGTCCAGTGTCCCATCTTCAGCTGTGGCCAATCCCTGAGGCTTCATGGGTAGGAAAAAAAACAACAACAACCCTGAGAAAACATCTGACCAATTGTGCATTGGGAAAAGTCCCTTCCTAACCCCAGCAGGTGACTGGCTGAGCCCAGAAGCATGAGATTAGATTAGAATCATTGTCTTTCTTCAGAGCTGCGAGTACTAGGAGCGTGTTGAGGGCAATGAAGATAATCCCGTTCTCCCCATAGCCTGTGAAGGAAGGGGATGAACAGGGGGATGCAGATGTATAGTTTTATGGGTGGAGAAGAGGCCTTGGAGGATTCCAAGTCCCTGGGCAGACATGCCAACCTGCTGTTAATATGCACTTTCATCAGCAGCTTTTAAAACATTTACAAAGGAGATTGTCATTGTCCCCATTGTACAGACGGGGAAACGGAGGCACAGAGACAGGTGGAGTGATCTGCTTAAGGTTACACACCAGGCCAGTTGTAGAGCCAGGACTAGAACCCAGGTGTTCTGAGTCTCAGATCAGTGCCATATCCAGCATGTTTGCCCTGGCTGATGCCTGGTCTCTGACGACTGGTAACTGTAGCAAATTGCTAGTGTACGTAAGGCCCAGGAATCAGGACGTGTAAGAATCCCAGGATGTGTAGTCTAGAGATTAGAATAGGTGGGACCGGGCATTAGGACTCCTGGGTTCTATTCCATTTCCTGAGGCTGCTCTAACTTATACCAGCCCCAGAACAGTGGGAATGGCAAGGTGTATTGAAGCCAGAAGCCCCCCTCAATTCCCAAAAGGCAGGACCAGAGTAAATGAGAATCAGGCCAAAGATGTGTAATTTTCTAGGCCTGGCCAATGCAGAATTTATCCCTGGGGCATGGCTGCAGAGGGCAGCATAGAATAGAAAAAAAAGAGTGCACTTTAGTCCCTTTATTTTTAAAAAATAATTGGTATTTTTAAAAAACCCAACAGAATAATTGGTCCTGACTGCTAATATTTTGGCGCTGTTTTAAATATTCCATCTAAAGTAATTCTGCCCCCCCCGCTCCCCACCCAAAGGCCCAGAATGGCTGGTTGGTTTGTGTGAAAATCCCTGCTTTCTAGCAGCCAGGGGTCAATGCAAAAGGGCTGACTCGCCCTCAATGCAAAGCATGCATTGATTTAAAAGTGTTGGTCATTTATTTGAATGCCTCTGTGTGCAACATTTCACTGGCGCTCTCCATAAAATACAACACACGCCTTTTGCAGTCGCATGCGCAGTGCATCCTGGCAGCAAAGCAGGGTACACATTTTGTTGGTGGGTCCTTTCTTATTGCCATAGCTTGGAGTTGGCGATATGGTTGCTGAATCGAAAGGGAGCTTCAGAAAGGATCTTCATGGGGCACGGAGTAATGGGCAAACAGCACTGAATACATCACTGGGAAAGGGGGGAATGATCTGTAGGAAACAGGATTAGACTTGAGATCTTTCTAGTTTAGTTTAGAATGATCTTCAATCTCTCACTGTTAGAGCCCAGTCCAGTCCCTTCCCCTATGCCTCTCCAGCATACAGGGAGAATTCACCTCTAGTTCACAGGGTCAAGTCCAACCTCAGTCAGTAGAGACGGAGCTTCATTCCCTGCACCTTGGCCCACGGGTCACAAGAGCTTTGTGGATCTCATCCTAATTCCTTGTGAACAGGGGCCTGTATTCAAACACCTTGCCTGTTTTTCTGTCATCCCACATTGTGTGTGATCATTTGCACTAGTACAAAGTGAGTGGAAAACACAAAGGGCTGCTTATCCTTCACACGTGTGCAGTCCTTTGCACTAGCACAGTGTTAGTACAAAACACCAGAGGCTTGATTCTCCATTGCCTTGAACCCTATGCTGTCATTTGTCCTAGTGCAAAGTGAGTGTACAACACGAGAGACCTGATTCTCCATCACTCTGCCCCATGTGTGCTCATTTGCACTAGTACAGAGCAAGTGTGGAATGCCACCCAGTTGGAACACTAGCATTTTACACTCTAGTGTAAATGATTGCACAAGGTTCAGAAAAAGAGAACAAGATCCCTAGTGTTTCACACTCAATTTACACTAGTGTAAATGACTGCATAGGGCACAAGGCCACTGAGAGCCACGCTCATTGCACCCTTTCAGTCACTGATTGTCCACCATGGAAACTGAATTCCTTCTGCACCCTGCTCTGTGTCTACCACCCCTTTAACAGCTGATAGCCCCTGAACCACCATCATCAGGCCATTCTTCCCTTTGCTGGCTGGAAACCAAGATTCCCAACTACTTCTTGAATGCACAGAACTTTTTGCTCCAGATAGCAGATGCCAATATCAGATGGGAATTGAAGGAGCAAGTCCCTCATGCCCCACAAAAAATTCCAAGAGAGTAATCGGAATGATATGATCTTAAGGTGGAAAATCGAGCAGACAGAGTCTTGCCTTGCACAGGTTCATAGAAATTATATTCCAGCCCCAATGGGCCATATAAAATTACCCATTGGCAGACACAGCCCAGACAAAGAGGTGGAAACAGGCAACAGGGAGTGTGTGCAAATTACTCTGAACTGAAATAGCCACATTGCAGCCTTCATCCCCTGCTCTATACCTCTTCCCTCTGCCACCTGCAGTCACCTTGGTGGCAGCTGCACCAGGCCCCAGTGGCAGCAGGTGGTACTGCACCTTGCAGTGCATCAAACCATGCAGCACAGCAGCATTTTGAATGGATAGCGCTGGTGTCAAGTATCAGGGGGTAGCCGTGTTAGTCTGTATCTACAAAAACAACAAGGAGTCTGGTGGCACCTTAAAGACTAACAGATTTATTTGGGCATAAGCTTTCGTGGGTAAAAACCTCACTTCTTCAGATGCACCTGTCGTGTTAATTCTGTGCCGGGCTGTCATGTGTAGCTGAGCGAGGGCTTCCTCTTGGCCAACACATCAAGTACTGAACCCGAGATATCCAGAGCTAAAAACATGAGCTGCTACCACTCGAGCTGGTGGTCTTTAGCCAAGGGGCCCTACCTAGGGGATGGCACAGGGGGGACTTGTAGCCAGAGCAGTGCAAATAATGGGTTTCTCAGTATATGGCAATACTGAAAAATCAGGAGAAAATATGTTTGTGGTCAAATAGAAAACAAAACTTTTCAAAATTTTCGGTGAGTCAAAACGTCTAAACCAGTGTTTTGCTTTGGGACATTTTTAAAATGTTTTTAAATTAAAATAAAATCAAAGGCAATTTTGGAATTTTCAGACTATTCTCCCCCCCTCCTGCCCCCCCGAACAATTTGTTGAAACCAACACAAATTCAGGAAACGGAGCTGCATTTTTTGCTGACAGATGTTTTGGTCGGAAAACGTCGCCCAGCTCTTGCTGTGCCGTGCTCAGCAGATATTACGTCTGCAAGAGGGTGGACGTCTGTGTGTGGGGAAGTGCTGAGAGTGCAGCGGGACCCTCTGGATCTTTCACTCCTGGTTTCCATTGGAGCTGGCGTCCCAGCCACGACCCGAGCGGCCCCCTCTCCCCATCACAGGCTGCCTCAGACATTTATGGAAGCAGACCAGTGTGCTTGTCTGCTCCCATTCCCTGCCTCTCGCTTTCCTTGGTGACCTCCCTGCCCTTTGCCATCTGCAGGGATCTGAATGTGACACTCCGCTCCAGGGCAGGCCCCAGATGTTGCATGGAGCGGGGTAGATTCATTTCTTCATGCTGCTGCAGCAGAACAAATGTGGCTTGATGCAATTAGGCAGACAGACATTGTGATAAGGGCACTGCGGCAGGACACAGGACACCTGGGTTCTTCTGCTTGCTTTGCTGCGTCAAGCCCCTTCCCCTCTCAGTGCCGCTGTTTCCCCTCCCACCCTTGTTCTTTTTAGATTGTAAACTGTTCAGTTCAGGGACTGTCTATTACGGTGTGCTTGTGCAGCACCCAGCACAATGGGGCCCTGATCTTAGTTGGGGCTTGTGCATCACCTGGCACAATGTGGATTCTGATCTCAGTTGGGATCCAGTCTCAGTTTAGGCCCCACCGTAATGATGCTAATAATAACACTGGGGTCATATGAAAAGTTCCCAGGCACTAGTAATGGAGTCAGACTGGAATTGCCTGCAGCAGCATTCACTTGAATCCACACCCTGGACTGGAGACCCAGATGATAGAAATGGGAGCACAGCCTTGGTAGTATTTGAACCTGCAAACCCGAGTGAGTTGGTGTGTCTCAGACATAGCCATCTATCCACAGCCACCCATCTAACATTCATCTCTACCCTTACCTGCAGTACAGAGCCCCTCTATCCAGCCCCAGTATAGAGCCCTCTATTGATCCATCAATCCCCATCTTCCACATTTATCTGTGTATCCCCATGCATAGCCCTGTCTCTTTCTCCCCTCCCCTTACTGGCTCTGCTGTGTGGAGCTCTGTGCCTCTGAACAGAAGCAGCTCAGCCAGTGTACAGGGCCACTTCCCAGCCTGTCCCTCGCCCACTCCCAGGGGCTTTCACAGGGGCTGCTCAGGCTGGAGAGAGTCCAGAGAGTAAGAGCCTGTCAGAGCATTCGGGAAGGGCCCGCACTGAGCCCAGTGTTTTGAGGGGAATCAGGCAAGAGGAGGCTCTGTGAAGGTACCCATTCTACAGGGTGTTTAACATAGTGACAGCTATTTATACAGGGATCTCTTGTCCAGTGCTGACATGCAGCACGCTCTGGGGTAAAGTGCAGGGGCTGTTTACTACAGGGATCCCTCATCTGGCACTGAGATGCAGGTAGCTCTGGTGTGGGACATCTGTTTATATAGGGATTCCTTGACAGGTGCTGACATGCAGCTGCCTCTGGGGTGGAGCAGTTGTTTATACAGGGATGTGTCACTTGGTGCAGAGGTGCAGACGCAGGTTTGGGCAGATATTCATACAGGGATCTCTTGACAAGCACTGAGATGCAGCTGCCTCTGGGGTGGAACATTTCTACCCATGCCGGCAACACTTTAGGACGACTGATGTATCCAACAGCTGGTGGCTTGGAGAAATGGCATTAACTGAGCTGGATTTTAACCAGAGCACTGGGAGTGAAAATAAAATCCCTGCCAGAACCCCCCCACCCCCACCTGGCCAGTTCTTTAATGATGGCAGTGCGGGAGGGGGAAAGCCAATTTCCCCCGGATCCCCAGCTCCTAAGCTTCTGCTGCAGCATGCGGCACCATTTCACCAACACTGCAGCCTGCTCCCTTCCACGTAGGCACCTGAGCTTTTCAGCACAGATTCCCCCGGGCTTCAAGGACATTTCCAGTCTTCCTGCCGTCTGGCAGAGCAGCTGGTGGCATGGAGGGGAGTTTAAGGGAAGATTTATGAGACAAGTTAAAATTTAATTTGGGTGGCAGGGCCTGTGCTGCTGCGATGCTCCTGGGCCAAGATTAATTGCTGTCTTGCTCACAGCACTTGATCCCCTCCCCCCGCCTCCATTTAGCATCCAGTGAAGTAGTTCAGGCCAGGAATGGGGGAGGTCTGATACTAAGGGGATGGGCAGGATCCTAGACTTTGCATAGAATGTGGCATGAAACGGAATGGGACAGAATGTGGCTTTATGCAGGAAGTCGTGTGGACAGAGGACAGGACTGGGGGTCAGGACTCCTGGATTCTATACCTGGCTCTGGGAGGGGAGTGGTGTCTAGTGGTTAGAGTGTTTTTGGGGACAGGGGCTGGGAGCCAGGACTCCTGGGTTCTATTCTCAGCTCATGGAGGGGAGTGGGTTCTCATGGTTAGACTCCAGAGGGTGGGAGTCGAGACTCCTGGGTTCGATTCCCAGCTCAGGTCGGGAACACACATGTAGCTACAGCAGGGAAGGTCTGGCCTGTTGCCTATACAGTGAGCTCCTGACAGCACATGACTGTCTAAATAATAACTATTAATAACACCAGATAGTGGGAGTCTGGGGGGAGTGAGAGAGATGAATGAAACAGCACTCCCAGCCGTAACCCTCCCGCAGCGCAGACTGGAGCTCAACTGCGCGCGCGAGATTGATTGAACTTGTACTGTCTCCTCGGGCATCCCTTTGTGCTGGACAGATCCTCAGCTGGTGTCAGTCAGCAGGAGTTCTGCTGACTCCAGTGGAGTGATGCTGATCTGGCTGTTGACGCCAATGGAGTGATGCTGATTGACACCAGCTGGGGATCTGGCCGTTTTGAGTCAAGTGGAGTGGTGGGTGCTGCACAGACCTCAACAGAGACTGGAGCCCCCACTGTGCTGGGTGCTGCACAGGCCCCCACCGAAATCATGGCCCCATCCTCCTGGGTGCTGCACACATACTTTAAGAGACAGTCTCTGCCCCACAGTGCTTGTCATCTAAACAGACAAAGGATCATTATCCCATTTTACAGATGGGGAAACTGAGGCACAGAGAGGCGGCATCTGGGATTTTCAAAAAAACCAGGAACCCATCTCCCAGCCTAAGCAATCTGGGTACATGGGGAGCTTTAGGCAGCCCCAGGAATTGAACACAGTTGTTCTGCATCCCATTCTGCATCCCACTCTGCCGCCCTAAACCCGAAGCCAGGCCTCCAGGGACCTTTCATAGCCCGTGGCCAGCAGCCTGTATCATAGATTCTTATCCCTCCACCTTTTAATCCTTGCTGGGTTGGCGTTGACCACGGCTTTTGCAGCAAATGAGATGTTGTGGCTCCGTGGGTTGCATCTGTTTAAATATTTAATGGGGGATTTGCCTCTGCGCTCTCACCTGGCCCCTCTTAAAAGACTTCCTAAATAGCTTCCGAAGCTCTCCCGCTGATCAAAGCACACAGTTAAAAGAGATGCCTAGTTAATTTGCAAGAGCTCCTGGCCTCAGTTAGACCCGGCACTGGCTGCAGGCAAAGCTGCTGCCTTGTGGATGGTACCATGTCAGAGAAGGGACAATCCGAACAACTGCTGTGGAAGCCGGCATTCCGGGGTCCTCCAACGTGCAGGGAGCATCAAAGGTGTGAAATACCCCAGTGCTGGGGCTATTTGTGGTGTCTTGCCCAGAGCCTGGGTGTATAAGGAAATGCTTGTCTGTCTAGGCAGATTTATACTCTGTCCATCCATTTGTAATATCTATCTGTCCATTTGCATACACTCCCCTCTATCCATCTCAATCCATCTCCCCTCCATATTCCTATATCCATCTAACCATCCCCATACATACACACTGTTGAGAACTGACAGACACATGCCTGAATGTGCAGAGAGCCTGCAACAATAGCTCCTAGGGGTGCGAACAAGGCATGGGGGTGGAGCTACAGCTGCCTACGTCCTGACAGTGCCAACTATCCTTAACAATGACAACAAAGAGCGTTTCCCCCAGCTCTCCTTGCTTCTAATCCTCCTGCACCTTTCCCTTTGCCAGTTTCCAGATTGGGGGTGGGCGGCTAATTAGAGTTTATTCCACCGGGACTGAGAATTTGAGGCAGGGGTTACAATAACTGAATTACCCTAAACTGCTCATCTAGTTGCACAATGTAATTGCATTGATTTTGCATGCGGTTTATATATATATATTGTTCCCCTTCATGCCAGTTGCCAGCTGCATTTAATATTTTAATTCCCTAAACTTCTTTAGACTAGGGCAAACAGGAGAGAGAGGTGTTTATGACCAGGCCTTGTGGGGGTATTTGGGGTGGGACAGTTCTGGCACCCTTTTGTGAGCTTGAGTCAGAAAGTTTAGGGCTCTACAGGAGGACTGGGAGTCAGGACTCCTGAGTTTGATCCCCAGCTCTGGGAAGGGAGTGGGGTCTAGTGGTTATAGCAAGGTGACTGGGAGTCAGGACTCCTGAGTTTGATCCCCAGCTCTGGGAAGGGAGTGGGGTCTAGTGGTTAGAGCAGGGTGGCTGAGAGTCAGGGCCCCTGGGTTCTATCCCACCTATGCTAGAGCTGAAGTGGTACCTAGCCCTTCTGCTCTTCACAGGGGCAGGTATCACACAGTTTTCCTAAACTCCCCGCTGTGCATGCAGACACCTACACACACACTCTGCATGTATCTCCCCCCACAAAACACTCTACGGGTGTCCCCTCCCTACACACACACCATGCAGCTCAGCTTGAGGAAGCATGCAAAGCCAAGCCCTGTGTCACAGGGGGCTTTGGCAGCTAGCTGTCTCTCCCCTCTGCCCTACCCTCCACTCAACCTGCAGATATTCCCATTCCCAGCCTGGCTTGCTTTGACGCACAGAGATCTATTTAAATGTAAATGGCCGTAGGCCCAGCAAAGAGAGATCTGGACTCATTCGGAGCCCATGGATGCTGTCAGAGGCAACTGGATGGAAAGAGTGAGGGGCAGTGTGGTCTAATGGGACTCCTGGGTTCTACTCCTGCTTTGCCAGTGCTCTGCTAGGTGACCTTGGGCAAGTTCCTTCCTCTCTCTGGGCCTCTGTTTCCCCTCCCACTTGTCTGCTCAGACTGTGAGCTCTTCAAGGGAGGGTCTGGCTCTGACTCTTTCTCTATGCAGTGCCTGGCATGATGGGGGCCTTGATTTCAATCGGGGTCTGTGTAGCGCCTGGCACAATGGGGGCCTGATCTGTCAGGGTCTGTGTAGCGCCCCAGCATGAACAGTCCAGTCCTCAGTCCAGTAGATCGCAGCTAGCTGGAAAGCATCAGAGTGGGATGTAACAGAAAAGTTTTAGACAGAACAATTTTCTGTTGGAAAACGCAGTTTGGTTAACATGGAAACATGTTGCGGGAACATGTCAATTCTGACAAATTTATTGTCAGGAAGAAGTCAGAACGAATCATTTTGACTTTCTCATTTTGTTCTCAGATGGTAAGTCGTTGCGTTTCCACTGGGTTGTCTCGATTCGTTTTGTTTTGACTTTTCTATGAATTCTGACATTTTGAAATTTGTTTTTGTTCCAAGGCAGAAATTTTCCAGGGAAGGAAAATCCCACCAAAAAAGTTTGATTCAGTTCCATTGAATTGTTTTCTTTTGATCAAGTGGAAACATTTCATTTTGAGAAGGAGAAAAAGTTTTGTTTCCATGTGATCTTTTGATGCATTTTAGTTTGCTTTTGCTGTGATAGGAGATGAGATTTACCTTCTCGAAATGAACCGATTTGACATTATCAAAAGGAAGAGATGCAGTGGAATTTTCCTTTTTTCTAGATTTGATCCCAGATCTAACGTTGGGGTATTCGGGTGAAACTGAATGACCTGTGGTGTACAGGTGGTCAGACTAGATGATCGGTCCCTTCTGGCTTAAACTCTATGAAATTTCTCAGTCTCTTGGACCCTAGCCTGGCACACAAGGCAGCGTCCCGCTGCGCCCCCCCACCCCCAACAGCAGGATAGGTCCTTTGGAGCCTGTGAAGCATCCATCCCCCTTCCCCCCAGACTTCTAACCATGCTAGGCATCTCCAGCGCTGCCAATAACAGCTCCTGCAAAGAGGCTCTGCATTAAAAAGCTGGTGACTGACATGGGGGGGGGGGAAGTGTCTGTGTTAAAAAATGGCCCCTTTAGTTCTCCCCTCCCCCGCCCCGTGTGCCGTCTGCTTCAGCTGACACAAAGGGGCACTTGGCTCCTGTTAACGCCACAGAGCGTGTGCAGGCATGGCAGGGCAAGCGTGTGGGTCAGCTCCATCCCCTCCCTACATGGGATCTCCATTCATAGTGCCCAGGCAGGAGGCATCAAGGACTCAGCGGGAGTAGGTGGGGAGACCCGGGAGGGGGTTTGGCAGGACCAAGGGATGAGTGCGGGGGGAGCATTTTATGATTGCAGATTAACTGTGCATCTGGGAGAAATTAATGCAGGTCATCTGTGCAGCCTCCTTGGAGCATACAGCTGCAAATCACTCAAAGATGCAGGGCCAGAATGAAGGTCAGGACTCCTGGGTTCTGAGCTCAGCTCTGTGGGGAGAGGGGGTTCTAGTGATTAGAGAAGGGAGTCAGGACTCCTGGGTTCTGCCCCTGTGCTGGGAGCTCTAGCCTGGAATGGTGGCAACTGCAGTTTCTGTTCTTTCTTTTGGTGAATTCCTCATCTCATGTCATTCGGTACTGGTTCCCCCTCTCTGGGGCTGCAGGGGTTGGGCCAAAACCAGGTGATGGGGGGACTGGTGCTGAGAGCAGTTTCCCAGGCCGGGCAAGGGTATGCGTCAATGGAAGGGGCAGACATTGGACAAAGATGGGACTCCCGGTGTCGCTCTTGTCAGTATTTTGTGGGTCCTGATTCCTCCCAACTCTTTCCTCTTGTTCTCCACTCCCCACCCCCCAGGTCAGAAGACAGAACCCAGTAGCCCTGACTCCCAGACCCCCTGTTCTCACCACTAGACCCCACTCCCTACCAGATCAGGGGACAGAACCCAGTAGCCCTGACTCCCAGCCCCCCCTGTTCTAACCAATAGACCCCACTCCCTACCAGATCAGGGGACAGAACCCAGGAGTCCTGACTCCCAGCCCCCCCGTTCTAACCAATAGACCCCACTCCCTACCAGATCAGGGGACAGAACCCAGGAGACCGGACTCCTATCCACCCTCTTATCTAATCACTAGACTTCGCTAGCCTTCCAGCACTGAGACTAGAATCCAGGTGTCCTAAAGACCCTTTACCACTAGCCCCCGGAACAGAGTCAGAGCAGGGACTGTGCAGCGCAAGAGGAAAGCAGGCTGTGTCTTAGATCAGGGCAGAAAACTTTCCAGGAGTAATAACAACAGCAATTAATAGTTATGCTCATTAAAATACTTGCTAATTAATCCCCTTGATATTCACATGCGGCCTTGTTAGCCTCCTGCTTCAGAGTGAGCAAGTGACTCACCAAAGAGAGTTGGGAATAGAACCCAGGAGTCCTGACTCCCAATCCCCCCGGCCTCAACCCTCTAGATTTCACTCCTCACCCCCCAGCTGGGGACAGACCCAAGGAGTCACCCCCCCCCCCCCCCCCCCCCCCCCCCCTCTAGATCCCCCCCCCCCCCCCCCCGCGGGGGACACCCCCAAGGCCCCCCCCCCCCCCCCCCGTAACCACTAGACACCACTCCCCTGCCATCTTCTCCTTAGCCCCCATATTTCTCACACAATGCCTGATAGCAGTGGATCTGCTCTCAGACAGCTCCCCCCCCCCCCCTTTACGGTTACTATTTGTTCTCAATAAAGCTTGTACCTTGTCATAGCAAGGCCTGTATGGGCGCTGTTATTGCAAGGAGAATGGCCTCTTCCATTTGTATCTATCCAGGCTATTCTGGTCCCTAATCTAAGGCATCACGGGGCAAAGCACTCAGGAGCGGAACAGGAGTTATAGAAACCAGCCTCCTGTTCTATAGGAGAGAGATGTTCACCCCTGATTTACTTACTTCTCTATTTATTTGCCTAGTGCAGCTTTTATGGAGTGTTAATATGCCGGGAAAGGAGCTCTGGGTCTAATCCACCCACATGGGGCTGTAATAAATTCCCTCCCCCAACCTGGCTCTGAGCCCCCAGTACGCTAACCATTAGACTCCACTCCCACCCAGAGCTGGCATAGATGCAAAAATAGGTCTAGCGCAGGGGCGGGCAAACTTTTTGGCCTGAGGGCCGCATCGGGTTTCCAAAATTGTATGGAGGGCCGGTTAGGGGAGGCTGTGCCTCCCCAAACATCCAGGCGTGGCCCAGCCCCACCCCCTCTCTGACCCCTCTTGTTTCTCGCCCCCTGATGGCCCCCCCGGGACTCCTGCCCCATCCAACCCACCCATTCCCTGTCCCCTGATAGCCCCCGGAACCTCTGTCCCTGACTGCTCCCCATCACCCCATCCAACCCCTCCTCTCATTCATGACCGCCCCCAGAACCCCTGCCCTGACTTCCCCCCACTGCCCCATCCAATCCCCCCCTCTCCTTCCTGACTGCCCCCCTGAGACTCCTGCCCCCATTCAACCCCCCTGTTCCCTGCCCTCTGACTGTCCCGACCCCTATCCCCACCACCACCCCAAACTCACCTGCCCTCTATCCAACCCCCTCTGCTCCCTGCTCCCTTACCGCGCTGCCTGGAGCACCGGTGGCTGGTGGCGCTACATCCACGCCGCCCGGATGGAGTCAGCCATGCCACCGTGCAACACAGAGCACCGGGTCAGGCCCTGGCTCTGCAGCTGTGCTGCCCCAGGAGCTTGCAGCCCTCCGCCCAGAGCATTGCACTGGCTGCGGGGCGAGCTGAGGCGGCGGGGGAGGGGGAGCAGCAGGGGAGGGGCCGGGGGCTAGCCTCCTGGGGCAGGAGCTCAGGGGCCGGGCAGGAGGGTCCCGCGGGCTGGATGTGGCCTACCTCTGGTCTAGTGGTTAGAGAAGGGGGTCTGAGAGTCAGGACCCTTGGTTCTATTCCCAACTCTGCGGGGGACTGAGATCAAATGGTTAGAATGAGGAGGACTGGGGGTCGGGGCTCCTGGATTCTATTCCCAGCTCCATTGGAGTGGGGGACTGGGAGCCAGGACTGCTGAGTTCTGTTCTTGTCTCCTGCCACACAGCTAGTCCCTTCCCCTCTCTCTGCATCACTTTCCCCCCACCCCCAATAACAGGGATAAGAATATTTGCCTTTCTGCCCCTGGATGAATTTATTTGTCCCAGACTCTGGGAGCTCAGGGGACAGAATCCTATTGCTCTTTTGTGCAACGAACCAAGCAGTGACTGAACTTCCCTGCTCCTCAAACCAGCCGGGGAAAAATACATCAGCCAGTCTTGTCCTCACATCTCATCTGCATGATTTGTTAGGCAGGAGAGGATGCCTAGAGCAAGCTGCATTCGGTTCCTGAGTGTCCCGCAGGGGCTTGGCAACCACAGCACCCGGCATAATCTTCCCCTTGCGTGAACCGCCAAGCGCTGCTGTTATGGGGAAAGCTTGGCTAAAAAGAAGGCATCAGCTCCATGGTCCATGCAGCACCATACTCTGGCAGGAGAGGTGGGTGACATGTTTTGGCCAAAACAGCTTTGGGGCGAGAAATGCAGATTTGGTGACAGCGGTGTGTTTGGTGGATTTTGGTGGCATTGTTGCATTGTTCGTTTTGATCCCCCCAAAAAACACTGACATGTTTTGATTTTTCAGTTCAAAATGACTGTGTTTCAAAATTTCCTTTCTTCTTACTGTTTTAAATCCCAAAATGTCAAAAAATGGTGAAAATCAAGGTGATTTTTTTTCCAATTTTTTGATTTGCTGAAAATTTTCATTTTCAGTCTGAGCTGAAATAACTTTTCCCCCTGATTTTTTTGATGTTGCCAACAAGCCAAAATATCCATTCCGTGCTCAGCTGTAGCTGGCAGCAGGGATGGAACCAGGGCTCTCTCTGAATAAGGTCCCAAGCCTCTGCAGCCTGAGCTAAAAGATCGAAAGCTGTAGTAGGCTCAGCAACCTCTATATGTGGCCCCCTGCTACCACTAGAGGGCGACAGAATGAGCGGGTGAGGTTTACACTTGCCCCGCCCCCTTACTCCTTAGGGACCATGTCCCAGTTAATGGCCCGGATCCTTTGAATTTGACGCCCCTGCAGCACTTGCTGCTCCCTTTCATTCCAACTGCTGCCACTGCTCCCGGCATCATGACGTTGTTGACATTAAGCAGCCTGGCTCTAAAGACAGTTGCAGAGGGGCTGGGATAAGGGAGTTGTCCGCCTGGATTGCAAACTCAGATTAGTGCGGGACTGGCTGACTCAGAGGGGTGGGGAATGGGACCTTTCCCCTCTAGGGGGTGCCAGTTCCCATCCCTACCGAGGTGTCTGAAATGTGTTCCCTTCCAGCACCAGTGTGGCGCCTGCAATGCGTTGGCTGGGACTCGTCTGACAGATTACCACCCCACTAAAATAACACCATTGCAGCCAGCATCCTCAGCCATTTTAGCTAGATAATAAGATTCCAGGATTGTCACTGTGTGTCACTGAAGCCTAGAATGTCTGCTGAGTCAGTGTGACATGACAGAAAGAGCTCTCTTTGTTCAGAATGTCACCAACGTCAATTATCCCTGGGATTCGTGGTATTACCATCGTCCAGTTTGTAAGGTCTCGGCCATTTTTGGCTTTTTTACATACACGACTACACAAATTCCACCTGTGCAACAGCCTCGGCGTTCAGCTCCTAGTTATTTAATACTTGTGTGATGGTAGCGCCCAGAAGCCCCAGCCATGGACCAGGACCCCATTGTGCTAGTTGCTGTACAGATACAGAAGAAAAGAGTCAGGAGCTAAGCACTGAATGGCCCATACAGATCGAGTTCCCTTCTCATCTAACATCCTTAGAATTCTGGCAGAGTGAGCACTGGCGCTGTGTATGCATAGAAATCTATTCTAGGCAAATCTTTGGCTCTCAGGATTCCTTGAGGCAGCAACCAAGGGGTTAACTCATCCTCATCTCTTCCCTGTTTGCATGGGATTGGAATCAGCCTTCACAAACCTACTGTCTCCTCCGCGCTTTACAATTTCCCCTCCTATCCGCACGCCCCGCTGCATTATGAACACAACGGCCCCGCTTCGCAGAAATAAATTATTTTCCCTTGTCTTTAACTGCCTGATTATTTTTCTGATGTGCCAATCTGCTGAATTTAATCCAATCAGACTTGCATAATCTCCTGTGGTGACTGTGTCAATAGGCTTGTTCCTTAAGTATTAGGGTTAATGGAGAGGAGGCATTTCTATATGTTCATTATTACTATTTTTGCTTTGCTTAAAAAATATTAACCAACACCCAAAATAAAGAGAGACACATTCCCACAGTGCAGTAATTATTAACAGCTGATTTTAGCTGATGCATACACCTGATCAGCAGTGGCGCATGATCAGGGCTGCCCAGGGGGTGGGCAAGTGGGGCAATTTGCCCCGGGCCCTGCAGGGGCCCCCACAAGAATATAGTATTCTATAGTACTGCAACTTTTTTTTATGGAAGGGACCCCCGAAATTGCTTTGCCCCAGGCCCCCTGAATCCTCTGGGCGGCCCTGAGCATGATCAATTTATCTGACCTAGATTAACCCTGTTAATTAGAACTTCAAAATATTTAGCATCCACAACATACTACTGTGCCAGGCGCTGCACAGTCCCTGACTTAGATTAGGGCACCCATTGTGCCAGGCACTGCCTAGACCTTGAGTGAGATCAGGGCACCCATTGTGCCAGGTGCTGCTCAGACCCCAACCAAGATCACAGCCCCCGTTGTGCTGGGTGCTGCCCAGACACACAGTGAGAGATAGTCCCTGCCCCACACAGCTCACAGTCTAAATAGACAAATGAAGGATTATTCTCCCCATTTTACAGATGGAAAAACCAAGGGCCAGAGAAGGGAAGTGGAGTCTGTGGTAGATCAGGGAAATGATCCCACATTTCTTAGCGCCTAGGCTAATGTCCCTAACCATTAGGAAATCCTTCCCTTGGCTGAACTAAATGGTTGGGGGTCAGACTAAACCAGCCACTCAGTGATGGGGGGTTCAGGTAGACACCTCCCTAGTGGCTGGTTATTCCATAATTGACCACTAAGGGGTTTCTTATATCTGGTTCTAGCTTCTGTTGCAGACGGGATACCTGAGTAGATGGGCCCCATTGTTCCACTCTGGTGCCAGGATTCCTATTAAGTACAGGGCACTCTGAAATGGACGTGCTCATCTTATCTATACTGCTGAGCAATGACTTTTCATTGAAATGGCAGGATAGATCCTTAGATAGATGGAGGAGGATTATGTCTGGTGAGAGAGAGATTGTGTGATACATATAACCCCTTTTGGGGCTGGCCAGAGCTGGGGATAGGATCCAGGTGTCCTGACTCCCAGCCCACCGCTCTCTCCTCTAACCACTACACCAGACTCCCCTCTGAAAGCAGAGGACAGAACACAGTACTTTCAGCCTCCCTCTCTAAACCACTAGGCTCCTCTCTCTTCCCTGAACTGGGAACAGAATGCAGGAGTCCAGAGACTTGAGAGACAAACTAAAAGGACTCAGCAAGCCGGTCCATTGTCAGAAACCCGGCGATTTCGCTGCTGCCCAAGCTTCCTCGGACTGCTACCGCTGGGGTGTTCATTAATGTAAGGACCATGTGTAATGAAGTAAGTGAGAGTTAAAGAGCGCATGATCCCCATGCTGGGCATTTGTGGGGTTTTTTATCGACCTGATTTCCATTGAGATAATTCACCCGGCCTTTCTCTCTGGCACACGGCTGTTCCCTTTTAAAAACACAATATATCTCTCTAGCCCTTCCCAATTGGATGTTTCATGCCTCATATGCCATAACGGTTAGTCAATTTCCACCCAGGATAAGAAATCTATTTTTATTTGCAGTGGAATGGGGTGTGTGTGTAAGGGTGTATTATTTTCATATTGTATTTTATTTATTTATACCAAGCCCCCTATTGTTAACGCTCTCATTCACTTGGCATTAGTTATGGTGTTTTCCCCGCACCCAATGGCTGTAATATACCAAGGATATAGATTTTACCTTTATTTATTTTTTTCTTCTTAGACAAGCTAGCGAGATTGTTTGCGGACGGGGAAAACAATCACCATCTATTCAATGCTTCCCCTTCCTTATCCTTTCCCCCAGCCTATTGCTGCCAGAGATTTGTGGAGGGAAATCAGTCGCAGGTTTGGGGTCAGCAAGAGAGGAAGGCACAGACATATGGGGGAGGTCTTGAAAATACAATGTGGGAGGTTTTGCTATCATTTTGGTCTGCTGTAACATGAGATCAGAAGATCGAAAAGGTCCGGTGGACGGGGGGCTGTGCTAAGATATAGGCCACCTGGCATCGATTCCTGGCTCCGCTGGGTGACCTAGAGCAAGTGGCATCCCTTCTCTGTGCCTCAGTTTCCCCTCCCACCCTTTGACTATTTAGACTGTCCACTGTTTGAGCTGGGGATTGTGTCTGGGCCCCCAGTCTGTGTTAGGGTTTGTGCAGTGCCCCCCTCAGTGGATCCCCAGCTGGTGCAAATTGGCATCACTCCATTGGAGTCAGTGGGGCCAGATCCCCAGCTAATGTAAATCAGCGTCGCTCCATTGGAATCAACGGACAGATCCTCAGTTGGTGTAAATTAGAGTCAGTGGGTCAGATCCCCAGCCGGTATAAATACACCTGTTTGCATCAGCTGAGAATCCTTCTCCGGCACTGTAAAAGGCCCTACTGCAGCAAATGAGGCTACAATTCATATTCAAACTGGTGGGGACACCATCCATGGTCCTGCCACTAACCCCTGGTTGCGTAATTTGAGTGTAAGTTTTCTAATCGCATCAGTTGAGCCAATCCAGTGTCTTGGATGTTCAAGAATTGATCTTTTAAAAAGCTGTTGAAAAATTGGAGAGGGTGCAGAGAAGAACCACAGAAATAATGAGAGCTGGAGAAAATGCTCTTCCTGGGAGGGATGTAAGAACAGGAGCAGCAGAAGCTCCTTAAAAGTGGCCCGGCTCTGCCCCTTCACCCTGACACCCTGTCTCCGTGCCGCCCCTTCCACCCTTGCCTCCGCCCTTGCGCTGCCCATACTCCCGAGGCCCTGCCCTCGCACCGCCTCTTCCCCTGAGGCCCCACCCCCACACCACCTCTTCCCCTCAAGATCCCTCTCCCGCCCCACTCGCTCCTCTCTGCTTCCTGCTTACCCTGTTGCTCACCCTTACGGCCGGTAAAAAGTTCTTACATATTCTTACTTTTAAAAGTGATAGGGCCCTGGCCCCCTGCCTCCCCCCATCCTGACACCCCAGCGTAAGAAGTTCAATCTGTTTAGCTTCTCGGAAAGAAGACTGAAAGAGGGCTTGACTCTGGTGCATTTATACCTTCACAAGGAGAATATATCAGTACTAAAGTGCTCTTTAACCTAATGGAGAAGACAGAACATGGACCTAAGGCTGGAGGTGAAGGCAGACACATTCCAGTTAGAAATAAGGCATCAATTTCTCCTAAAGGGTGTGATTATCCATTGGAACAAACTCCCAAGAGAAGGGGTGGATTCTCCATCTGACTTGATGCCTCCCTGAAAGTTGCTTCAATCAAACACAGGTTTTTGGGCTCAGTACAGGGGTAATTGGGTGAAATTCTGCAGCCTGTGCTGTACAGGAATAAATCAGACCAGATGATCTAATGGTCCCTTCTGGCCTTGAAAACTCAGTGAATCAAGATCCCCCGGCTTTCTTTGTGACTCTTTAGTGATGCAAATCATCCTCCCTGACACTAAACTTTGCGGGAGCTTGAGTGTTTTTTAATTAAAAGCTGCAAACCTGCTATGGTTGCACCTATGCTGACCAGACCTTAATGCACTTCCCCCCAGTGTAGCCCTAGTGGCTCAGCAGAGCCCATTCCAGTGTGATGCATCCATTTAATCCTCGATTCTAAGGCCAGAAGAGACCACTGTGATCATCTGGTTTGACCTTTTGCATAGCACAGGCCCTAAGACTGCCCTGAACTAATGCCTGACCTAGAGCACCTCTTTTAGAAAAACAGCCAATATCAATTGCAAAATTGCCTGTGATGGAGGAAAAAAGAGGGAGAAATTATTATTATTTTATTTGCAATTAAATCCACAATTCAGGGGTGTTCTCTTTTTTGCAGCACCTGCTGCAAATTCTCCTCAGAAAACTGGCTTGGTTTTTAACTACTTTGTTACGACTCAACATATGCACGCTGATCAAAAGCCTGGCTCCTAGATGCACCTCCGCAGCTTGTGTGAAAGGATAAAATACGCATCAGAGCTGTCAAAGATGAAGGTAAACTCCTTCTCAGGGCAGATGGGAAAATACAATTTCTGTTCTACAGGAAATCCCAACATTGTGAAGGATTTTTTCATTCTGAAGAAAAGCAAAGGCCAAATTACGTTGATCAGGGACCTTTGGAACATTTTGTTTTGAAAAGAAATGGTTGGACATTCTCAATAAGGTAAAAATGGATCATTTTCCTTTGATTCATTTTCTTTCAACTTTTCTATGCTATTAAACTATTCAATGTAACAGATGTACTATAGATAATATATACATAACATATCTACATGTAATATATTATTAGAAATATTTGAATAGCATAGAAAAGTGAAAACTAAACAAATCAAAATGGTGACACTGAAATGAAACATTTCCCACTGATTCCAAGGCCAGAAGGGCCGACTGTGATCAACTAGCCTGACCTCCTGTATGACACAGGCCATAAGACTTCCCCAAAATAATTCCTAGAGCAGATCTTTTAGAAAAACATTAAATCTTGATTTTAAAATGATCAGTGATGGAGAATCCACCACTATCCTGGGTAAATTGTTCCAGTGGTTAATTACTCTCTCCATTAAAAATTGATGCTTAATTTCCAGTCTGAATTTGTTTAGCTTCAACTTCCTGCCATTGGATCATGTTAGATCTGTCTCTGCTAGATTTGTTCTCCATGTCGACACTTAGAGACTGTAATCTAGTTGCCCCTTAACCTTCTTTCTGTTAAGCTAAATAGACCGAGCTCTTGGGGTGTATCACTATAAGGTATGGTTTCTAATTCTTTAATCATTCTCATGGCTCTTCTCTGAGCCCTCTCCAATTTCTCAACATCCTTCTTGCATTCTGGGCACAGACTCATCCTGCCTCAGCCCTAGGGATGCACTAGATGACTTCTTGAGGCCCCTTACAGTCCTACATTGCTATAATTCTAGGATATGTTTCAACATCATCAAAACGAGAAAATTGAGAGGGTCCATGATGACTTTCTCCCTTTGAAAGTATCGTTGGAATCAACATGTTCCCATGATGCCACATTTTTTGATGGAAACCTCTTTGGATGAAACTTCCTTGACCAGTTCAACTCATGGACTTGTAGATTTCATGGAGCCATAGAGTTTAAGGAACATTAGATCATCTAGTTTGACCTTGTGCACATCTCAGGTCATTACATTTCACCCAGTTATCCCTGTACTCAGCCCAGTACCTTAATACTCTAAACACTGTTCCCAAATGGTTTTGCATGCATCATAGGAGCTATACCTATTTCCATGCCTAGCAGTGCTGCTAGGGGCTGTAATAGGCTCATTGCATGAGGAGGAATGAAGATTTCCTACTCCTAGGTTCTATTTTGTCTTGCCAGAGGCAAACTGCATACCAATGTGCATCTTCTCTAAGCAAAGCAGCCCTTTCCTCACCCCCTCCTGCACCAGTTGTGGAACCTAAGACAGAGGCTGCTGTTTGGGGGAATTAAAGCTGTGTAAGATCCCACATCGATTACAGATGTGCTGGTTTTTCAAACAAACTCGCTGGGTGTAACTGTGGTTGCTGGAAAAGGTGGATTAGTGGTTAGGGCAAAGGCGTGGGTGGGAGCCAGGACTCCTGGGATCTCTCCCTGCCTGTGGGAAGGGAGTGGGTATAATTAACAGAGCAGCATTGCTAATCTTCAGGATTTTATCCTGAATCTCATGATATTTGGCATTTTCCTTAAAGTCATGGGATTCTTGGGGTGCTTTTTTTTTTAAAGGTATATAATGTAAATAAACAAACTACACTAAGAAGGTACCAGACTCAACATCACTGATTTCTCCCTTCCAAGAGCTGGGGATAGAACCCAGGCGTCCTGATTCCCAGCCCCCTTTCTCTAACCACTAGACATCACTTTCCTTCCGGAGCTGGGGAGAGAACCCAGGAGTCCTGGCTCCCATCCCCACTCGCATAGGCTTGCTCCCACTTCCCAGTGCCTCTCATTTACATATGGATTCCGCTTCCTGTAATTTAACTTTTTAGTTTGTTCTAACTCTGATTGCAGTGTAATTTTTAATGCATTTCTCTGCCAGGCAATTTGTTCAATATCCCCCAAGACTCCACAGTGTTCAGATTTGCAGCTTTTTATTGCGCGTCGGTTTAAATTAAACGCGTTGCCGGGATCCCAATGTGGATTGTAATTGGAATTTGTTTCTGCGCCCCGCCCCTCCCCCAGCTGCAAAGGTTCAGCGCCATCTCTCCAAGCGCCAGTATGGAAATAACATGCATGTCTTTCTACGCCCCAGTGCCGCTGATACAGTGGGAGTCTGCAATTGGAGGATGTGTGCTTTAAAATAATTGACACAGCTGTGCCTATGCCCCTCAATCCCGCCCTGCACCCTCCTGTTATCCCAGCCCTGGGCTCCCGCCAGCTCTGCCTGTGCCCCTCAATCCTGCCCTGCACCCTCCTGTTATCCCAGCCCTGGGATCCCCCCAGCTGTGCCTGCACCCCTCAATCCTGACCTGCACCCCCTGCTATCCCATCCCTGGACTCTCCCCAGATCTGCCTGTGCCACTCAATCTTGCCCTGCACCCCCCTGCTATCTCAGCCCTGTGCTCCCCCAGCTCTGCCTATGCCCCTCAATCCCGCCCTGCACCCCCTGATATTCCAGCCCTGGATTCCCCCCAGCTCTGCCTGAGACCCTCAATCCCACCCTGCAACCCCTGCTATTCCAGCCCTGGGCTCCCCCCAGCTGTGCCTGGGCCCCTCAATCCTATCCTGCATCCCCCTGTTATCCCAGCCCTGGGCTCCTCCCACCTCTACCTGAGCCCCTCAATACCGCCCTGTACCCCCTGCTATCCCAGCTGTGGGCTCCCTCCTGTCCCACACACACAAACTCCCAACATAGCATGTAGGTTTTATGGACAGATTTACAGATGTCAAGATTCAGCAGATAAGGGACTAGGCTGGAACTGACTTTCTGGGTGACCTTGGGCAAACTCCTTCCCCACTTGATCCTCTGTTTCCCTTCCTACCCCTTGTCTGTTCAGATTGAGAGGTCTCTAAGGCAGGGATCATCACTCTGTGTCTGTGCAGCGCCTGGTGCTATTGGGGCCTGGTCTCGGCCAGGGTCTGTGCAGCGCCTGGCAGGACGGGTGGAGATCTCTAGCTGGTACCATAACAGTAAGGCTGGTTCCTAACTTGCAATCCAATCACTCCCGTAGCCTCCAATGCTCAGAGTAGCTTCTCCTGGAGGAAAGCAGAGCATTAGCCCATCAAATTGCTGGCGAGCCTGTAGTTGCATTGCTGGATTAGGGACGAAGGGCAGGATTCAGTTAGCACAGAGCCAGCTGCCTCTGGGGAATGGAAAAGCCTCTTCTCAAGGATATTGATCTTAGAATGAACTATGGAGCAAACAGCTGGGGCTCTGAGCTGGCCAAGACTGCCTGTGGGGATGGGGACAGGCTGGCTCTAGCTACTGCAATTAACAAGGGGGGAGCAAAGGAATCCTGGAATTGGGGCTTGAGGAAAGGATGAGAAGGCTTAGAAATAGCTTCTAAAATCAGGGGGACTGGAGGGGAGTGGGAGAGTTAGAGTGGGCGGGATGGGGGTGGGGGTCGAGTCAGGGCTCCTGGGTTCTGTTCTTGAGGAGGGGAAGGGAGTGGGCCTGGGCCAGCTCCAACTCATCATACTTGGAAGTGGCTGGGCAGAGTTCAAGCACTTGTAAATCAATAGCAATTCTGAGGACAAGTAAAAGTGAGTTAAAGGGCTCTGGGTGCCCCCCCCACGCCTCGGTGAGGACATGTCAGCGCCAGCTGAATCACAAACCAGGCAGTCATGCAGGGGCTGGGGGAGCCACTCTCCTCCATAGACCTGGGGATAGGACGCAGGAGTTTCAGCCTCTTCTGCTCTACCCACTAGACCCCACCCTCCCCAGAGCTGGGAATAGAACCCAGGAGTCCTGGCTGCTCTCCGACCCACATGCATTCCGAGAAATTGAAGGAGCATGTTTAGGAGCCCTTATGTGATGCAGCAGCTTAAATACTCAATTGAGTATCACTCCAGCCCCTCAGCCTCTGCTGTCTGATCCCAGCCCTGAGCTCCCCTCCCCTCACAGCCATCCCTAACACACAGGCCCCCTGCTCCAGACACTAGCATGCCCACTCTGCCGCCGGGTGTGCCATTGTGAATCCGTGCAATGCCCGCCCTTTGCATCAGCCAGGGCCTCCTGTCGGCTGGCTGCCGCTCTCCAAGTCCCTGTGTTTGCAGGGCCCCAGCCCCACAGGGATTGCCTCGGGGCCCAGCTGTTCCAGTACTGTCTGTGAGCATGAACATCAGGCCACAACGCAAGGGCCTGGAGCAGCCGAGCAACCTTCAGCAGCCAGCCATGGCCCCTTGCCAGGCCCGCTCCATGCATGGACATGCCACAGCTAATGATGTACAGGGGGACACTGGGGGGGGGGAGGGATAGATGGCTAGGTAGAGTGGGGTGTATATGTAGGTCACACTGTGTCCATAGTGCTTTCCTTCCCTGACTCCGTTTTCTAAACCAAAGATCGGATGTTTTAATAACCCCCTTTTGAGCTGTATCCCCCCCACCCCCCAATTAATGAAGCCAAAATGTTCGACTCACGTCTGGGTGCTCCAGAGTCAGGCTCTGTGGTCCTCCTGCTCAGGACGCCTGGGTCCGTGGCAGGTGAGGGGGTGGGGGGCAGCAGCATGACATAGCCTGGCTCCAGGGAGAGGGGAAGCTTGGGGCGATGGCAGCTGGGCGAGCCATGTAATGGATGGATCTCACAGGCTCAGCTGGACGGGCTCTCTGTAGAGGGAGGGAGGGAGGGAAAGGGTTAATCTGGGTATAGCATCAATCTCAGTGCTGTAGCAGCTTTCCCACTGCAGCCTTCAAACTGCTTAACAAGGCAGATCTGTCCTCCCCATTTTATAGTGCAGGATGCTGAGGCAGAGGGACAGGGACTTGCTCAGGATAGAACCCAGGGGTGCAGAGTCCCTACCCCCCACCTGCTGTAACCACTAGACCTCACTCCCCTTTCAGAGCTAGGAATAGAACCCAGGAGTCCTGACTCTGACTTGGGCTGCTCTAACCTTCTAGACCCAACTCCCTTCCCAAGGGTGGGACTAGAATCCATTAGTCCTGATGTCTCTGTTGTCATACACGCCCCTCTATCTACCCAGTTACCCCGGCTTCCGGGAAGCAGAGAGAGGAGGCCCAAAACCGGGGATGCAGACTCCAGAGGGGTAGCTGAGCTCAGAGGACAGGGCTGTCTGACCATGCCCCCTGCAGTGCCAGCGCAGGTACCACTCCGTGTGCCACCCAGGACCCTCCCCACTGGCCCCCTTCCTGGGGTCTCACCGTGCAGATGCTTTGTGATGAGTGTGAACC
The DNA here is from genome assembly GCF_002925995.2 of Terrapene triunguis. Classification (NCBI taxonomy): domain Eukaryota; kingdom Metazoa; phylum Chordata; order Testudines; family Emydidae; genus Terrapene; species Terrapene triunguis. The sequence continues at coordinate 29,375,023 of NW_020664440.1, forward strand.
CCCCTCCTGCAGAGGGGTGTGGTCAAGAGCCCCAGTCTGGGGCACCCTGCCATACTCGGTGCCCCACAGCACCTTGTGGCTCGGGATGCTGGCTTCCCCCTCTGCCCCTGCCAGGGGCTGCTCCGAGCCATTATCTGGGGCTGCTGTGGGAGGCTGGGGCTGATGCAAACAGGGCCCTGTGCCACTGGCCGCCCGTGCGGAGCCTGTGCTCTGCGGCATTGCGTTCAGGACACACATTGGCTTCTGATGGAGACGAGGGGAGCGATGACAATTAGCAGCCGCACAGCGACAGGGGGCGCCATTGGGAGCTGCAGCGAGAACTTGCAGAGCACTGGAGGGGCATTTTCCCTCCGTCTCCTTTCCCCCGGCCGGCTCTTTGGCTATCCTCACCAACTGCCCTCTGTTAATCAGGTGCGATGGAAGGGAGCCAGCGTGCGCTTTGGGATCCTTTTATCCAGTGGCCTGAGACAGGTCGCTGGGGGGCTCTCAAGTCCTGCACTCTTTTGCCACGCGGGGCGGGAACCGCAGAGGAGTGAGTGTCATGATTGCAGTGGATTGTAGCCGGGGTCAGGAGGTGGGGGCTGCAGTGCAGCTGGGGTAAATAAAAGATGAGAACAAGAGAAACACAGGCGCCATTTTTTGCAGAGATGTCAAACAGGAAGGGTGAATAGAAAATTGGGCCCTGTTCAGGTGTGTGTCTGTATGTATTTGCAGACATACAGGTATATGCATACATGTGTGCCTATATTTTATATGTGTTTGCATATGCGTGTGTCTATGCATATGTGTGTGTATTTGCAGACACGTGTGTGCATGCATTTACATACATGTGTACATGCATTTGCATATGTGTGTACATGTATGGGGGGGTGTATTTGCATACTTACCTGTGTGATCATGCACGTACTGGTGTCTGTGCACATCTCTATCCGTGCCCTCCCACATGCCTTTATTTTATATACCAAATCTATCTGCAGCCACCCTCAGTGCGCCCAGGGTAGCCTCCTTAGCTTGCTTGCTAACTGCAGTTTGACAGCTAACCCACCTGTCTCCCTCCTTCAGCGTCCCGCTGAGCTCGCTGTCTCGGAGCTGGGATGGGCCCCGGAGTTGGGGGGACTGTCTGCACTGTCTGTAGTAATCGCATTGTTAGGCCAATGAGATTCCTCGTTCAGCTGTCTAATCCTGTGCCTTTATTAAACCTGATTGCCGGCTCGACAGCTGTGGGAAATGAGATGGCGTGTAAGCAGCAGAGTCGGGTGCCCACAAATTGCCATTTGTGAGCCGAAAGACTTATCGCCCCAAGAGAAGGGGAGACATTGGCACACACTCACCTCTGCCCCCTGCCAATAGCAGCCCCACATACCCCTCCCCGCCCACAGGGCAGATTCTGTTCCACATGCTGTTGAAGGAGAAATTTGAGCTTTGCTTCTCTTCCTCCAGGAGCATATGATTCACCCTCAAGCCTTTGAGAACTCAGGATTTCGGCAGGAGAAATCAGGAGATCTTCTAATAAAAAGTGTAACCAGTGTTGGGATTCACTGTAACTCAGCTTCTGGATTTCCTGCAGCCTTTTAGGGTTTCCCAATTTTCCCAGCATTTCCTAAGCTAGAAAACATGACTCTATTGTCATCACATGACTCCAAGAGAGGGTGATTTAAGGGGAAATGATGAATGTCGCAGTAGACTCTTGGGAGGTGGGCGACGCTGTGAGATTCATCTGGATTCTTAAAATGAGGTAGCACCGCTCTTGTGCACCATTTTAAGGCCAAATTCTGCTCCTGGTGAGACCAATGTAAATCAGGGCGAGTCACTGAACTGGCCTCAGTTATGTAGATACAGGGCTGGCTCTGTCTAGGTCACTTAAGGTGGCTTCTATGTTGAATTTAATCTCTAGGGCGAGGAGCAGTTTGTTTGTAATAGCAGAATTATGGAACAGATCCCCAGCTGGTGCACACCGACATTGCCCTAGCATGTAAAAGAGCCATGGCTCCATTGGAGTCAGCCGGGCTAGATCCCCGCTAGTGTAAATTGGTATCACTCCATTGGAATCTAAATGGGATTGTCTTTGGGGTGGGCTGCAGCACCTGTTTATACAGGGATCCCTTGCCTGGTGCTGAGATGAAGCTGCCCCTGGGGTGGAATGAAAGGCAGATCTTGTATCCAAGTGAAACTGCAGGAGGAGTTTAAGAAATGGCCAAAGCTGGAATTGGAGCCTAAAATTGAGTTTAACACCACAAATCTTGGGGAAAGTGCCCTGGGATCTCCCTCCTTCCCCTCCTACACACCCATTCATCCACCTACCAACATAAAGTACAGGATTGTTCAATTTAGAAAGGAGACAAATTTGATGGGACAAGGTACGAGTCTGTACAATACTGACTGGTCTAGAGAAGGAGCTTCTGGTCTCCCCGTCTCACAAGGGGACTCTCCGTGAATTTGGAGGGTAGCCATGTCTAAACCGATCAAAGGAAGTGCTTTGTTCACTTGACATGTAATAGCAGGTGGAACTCACTGCCACTGGATGTTGTTGAAGCCAAGAATTTAGCAAGCTCCAAAGAGGGGTTGGATGTTCTTATGGATAATGAGAATATCCAAAGCTAAAGCAGCAGATGCTAACAAAGATTTCAGATGGGAGATAAAGTCTTGTGCTTCACGGTTTAAGTCAGTCTCTGACTAATTAGAGATTAGGATTGGGCCTTTATGGGGGATAGATTACCCCTCATCTGCCTGTTGGGTTTTCACACGTTCTTCTTTTATTGGCCACTATTGGAAACGGGTTATAGGAACAAATGGACCAGTGTGTGGTAATTCCTATGGTGGAGACAGTTCTCAAAAAGCAGCCAGCTCTAAGCAGAATCCTTCCCCCACAGACACCTGCTGTGATGAACACACACAGGGAAGGTGTTGTTGAGTTGATCTCAAACCTAGAGCTGGGTGAATAACTGATTTTTCGGTTCGTTAGTAATTCTGAAAAATCACAGGGGGGTGGGAAATTCGTTTCAGGTCAAACAAGATGGTTTGTTTCTAATGTTTTTAAACATATTTTTTGATAAGATGGAAGGAAATTTAAAAACAGTCATTGGGAATTGAAAAATGGAAACGTTTCAATTACTTGGGAGTTTTTTGACTGAAACAATTGGGTGACATCACTGCGAATTCCCAAAACATTTCAGTTGACCCAAATCTGCATTTTTGTGCCAGAAAAAAAGTTTCGGTTGACAAATTTCAGCCACCACCACAAGCCAGTGCTCTCCGCCTGCTTACATCTCGCCAGATTGGCCTGTGCCCCTTCCCACACACCACCAGGGTCCCTCCTGTTGCTGCCAGGACCCATTGGCACATGAGCCCAGAACAGAGGTGGGAGCCAGGACTCCTGGCTTCAATGCAAGGAAGAAACAGAGCTCTGTTCTCATTAGCATCGAATCTCTCCTCCCTGGGCTGGCTCAGGTGAGGGAGGGGCGAGGGGGGGTTTGCTTCGGTGGCTAACTGGAACATGAGCTTTCCTGGGATAGAGGGGAGGTGCATGGAGGAGGAGACAGATCAGCGTGAAGGAAGGGCAAAGCGGTAGCAAAGTCAGTGCATGCGGCATCAATTTCGGCTGACAGCTAGCAATTACGGCAGGTGATAGCCAGATTACTCCAAATGCATTTATTACAGGGCCCGGGGAGCGCAGGGGACTTATTTACTGGCAAATCCATACTCATTACAGGGCTTCAGCCTTGGCTGGCCGCAGAACTGCTCAAGTGAAACAAATAATTATCAAAGTCCTTCCACGGCCCAGTGCTCAGGGGGTGGGGAAGGTGGGGAGCAGGGTAGGGGTGTCTATTTTTTCTTTTCTATATTCCAGCCTATCCTACCTTTCTTCTATATTCTCATCTATCTGTTTGTCTATGTGTCTATCCATCCATCTTCTATCCCCATGCACATCTATCTATCTGTCTGTCTATCTATCTATCCATCCATCCTCTTCCCACCTTCCTCATAACAAAAGCTACAGCTAACTAGGGTCACTTTACTGCTGAGTACAGCATCCTCGCCGGGTATACTGCACTTTAACTTATGGGCTTTAACATCCCGCTTTATTGACTTTGTTTTAAATTTCCTACAGTGTCCCCTGTAGACAAGCCTGTCATGTGGACACATTTATATCACTTCCTATGTGATCAGGCAGTGCAGCCCAGTGGATAGAGCACTGGACTGGGACTCAGGAGACCTGGGTTCTGCCCCTGGCCTTCTGGGTTAATGTGGATGTGTCTCTTCCCTGCTCTTTTCCCTTCTGTAAAATGGGGCTCATGATCCTGACTTGCCAAGAGAGCTAGGGATTGTGATCAATGTGGACTTGTGTGTAGACAAAAATAGTGCCTCTCTAAAACGTAAGGGAGTGAGCTATTCAGGTACAAGGCACCTTTATACCAGTATAACTGCACCCACACTAGCTGTGTAATAATGTAACTACACCGGTAACAAATGATAGCCCTAGCCCATGGAGTGGGTCGGGGTGTGTTATGCCTCACGAAGTTGTAGGTGACATGATGACTGCGCAGAGAGCAGGAGACTTTACCATTAACAGCTGATTTCCCTGCTTGTCCTGATGCCCTCTTAACTGGAAGTTTTTGGTGTGGTTAATTACATCCTCTGTGCCACCTTCCCCTTTGAGAAATCAGAGCACATTGATTCCTCCCTTCTCCCCAGCTTGTGATGGGCAGTGAAATAGTTAACAAGAGCGGCATAAAGTAGCAGTTAACCCCTGTGGAAATGAGCATGGCAGTTCTTCCCCTTGGAACGGCTGGCTCAGGCTCACTGCAGACTCAGGCAGTGTCACTGCATCGGTTACACTCGGGGCAGGT
>NW_020664440.1:29379879-29381427 GCF_002925995.2 Terrapene triunguis
CCTCCTCTCAGAGCGACTGGCTCAGGCTCTCTGCAGACTCAGGCAGTCGCTTATGTTCTGGTCACATTTTGAAGCATTTCTTCACAACCGCAACAGCTGGAGACTCACGGTTGGTTTTAAATGAAAGCTGTGGCTCTGCAGTATGCCCTGGTGGTATTGTCACCTCCCAACAAGGCTAATTCTGAGGACAGGGATGTCCCACACTTTGGAACACTCTGGACTACAATACTATTGGCAGCCAGTAAGGCTCTGCTCCCCCTAGAACAGCTGTAACATCTGATCGGCAGGCACCTTTCCCTGGCACAGTGCTGAGGAGCCACCTAATAGCCCATGATCAATATTACCTTGTAGAGGGGAGCTGTCAGTTTAATTGAAATGTGGCCACGGGGTTTGGCAGCGTGGCTTCCCGTCCGTCTGCCCGCTGGGCTGGCGCTTGGCACCGGCTCTACAATGTTCATCTTAAATATTCATTCACTTGACAGAACACTAATTAAACAAAGTAAGGTGCATTATTACTTGATTAAATTTTTTATTGGCACTTTAATTGGTCTGTTAGTCACCCCGTGGGGAGCTGAGAGGAACCCCATGAGCTACAGGCTAATAGAGCAGCTGGGATACAGGATATGATCCACAGCTAATGTGCATGGGGGGGACTGGTTTGGAGGGGCCCAATGGTAGCCCCCCCTTTCCCCCACTGAAATTGACACAAGGTAATAATGCTTCCTTCGATTGCAGAGCTGCTATCCCAGCCCTGGGCTTACCCGGCTCTCACACAACTCTGGCGAAGCTCCTCAGTCCCACCCCACACCTTCTCCTATCCCAGCCCTGTGCTCCCCACACACAGCTCTGCCAGTGCCCCTCCAGCTCGACACCCAGCCCCACTCTGCTCTAACCACTAGAACCCACTCCCCTCTCAAAGCTGATAGAACCGAGAGGTCCTGACTCCTACTTATTATTATTATTATTACTTAATATCTGTACGGTGGTAGCACCCAGGAGCCCCAGTCATAGGCCAGGACCCCATTGTGCTAGGCTCTGTACAAACACAGAACGAGACAGTCCCTACCCCAGAGAGCTGCCAATCTAAGGATAAGACAAGAGGCTACAGCCAGACGGGGAAGGGGCACAAGGAAACAATGAGACAATCCCGGTCAGTGTGATGGGCAGTGAGCTCAGCCCACCAGCAGCCAAACTGCTGTCAAGGCTTTTGTAGACATCAGGGCAGAAGAGAGTTTTAAGGAGGGGGTTGAAGGGAAACCATGAGGTGGCTTTGCCGGTGCTTACGGGCAGCTTCTCCGGCGCGTGAGGGGCAGCAGGGGAGGAAGCACGAAGGGGCTTGTTTGACAATATAACAAGTGGGCGATGGAGGCCGGCATCACAGGCCGATAGGAAGTGGGAGTCAAACGAGAGATGACAGATAGGTGGGGCTAGGCCATGGAGGGCAGACAAGTAGCTTATATTTGATGAAGAAGGGGAAGCACTGCTTTTAACCGCTAGATCACACTCCTCTCCTAGAGCTGGAACCCAGGAGTCCTGACTTCCATCCCC
>NW_020664440.1:29381437-29384301 GCF_002925995.2 Terrapene triunguis
CCCAGGAGTCCTGACTTCCATTCCCACTGCTCTAACCCACTAGACCCAACTCCTCTCCTAGAGCTGGGGATGGAACCCAGGAGTCCTGGCTCCTGCGTGGTTGGGTTTCCCATTCCCAGTGCTCAGAGGCTCATTCCATTGAATTTTTAATATGATCATAAAATAACAATCAATACCATCCAGGCAAGGGAAGTAGCCACTTACCCCTTCTGTCTCCCAGTCACCTTCCCCCCCAGCCTGCTGTTCCCAGTCTAGGCCACCTCTGTACTGTGATCTCCCCATTCCCTTGGGTCTATTTACTGTCTCTTTACACCCCGCTGCATGTGGCAGTTTTGTCCCAAATCCCTGCTGTTCTGGAAAGAGATTTATTTAAATGGGTACGATTTGGATTGCGGTAGCAACTAGGATCCCCAGGAGCTCAGACCGTGGTGCCAGGTGCTGTACAAACACCGAACAAAAAGACAGGTCCCTGCCCCTGCGTCCATGCAGCCCTTATTCCATCCCAACCTAATGGCTGTCCCCTGCAGGCGGGATAACGGTCCTGCTATCGCTGCAAGTTGATGGCATTCCTGAAGGAGCAGCGTTCAGAACCTGTTTGTGACAGATGATGGGGGTTTGTGAAAGACACACGTGGTGCATGCTGCGTGGAACTCAACCATAGGGCCTATCTTTGGGGCGACTGCCTATGGTCCTTAGTGGCTCTCATGATAATTCCACTGCTATGCAGTGTGGCTGATGTACTGCAGGGTGCAGTACTGCCTCCTGCCACTAGCGGGAGCTGTTTGCCTGGAGTGCTGCACTGCTGCCAGTGGCGGGGGGGGGGGGGGGGGGGGGAGGAGGTGCCAGCTGCTGCAAGGTGCAGCACCACCCGCTGCCGGAAGATGGGATTCTGGTCTTTGTAGCACATGGGGTACAGGAGGGAGAAGGCCCAGAAATGAGAAGCTAGCACAACTCAGCCCTACAGAGGCAGGGTCCGGGGCTGTCTGCACATGGTCCCTGCTACCTCTGCCCTCTGCTGTCCCGACACTCTGTCTGTGAACCGGCCTGGGCCCTGAAGCCACCACCACCAATGGAGCTTCAGTCTCATATGGTGCCTGTAGATCCTACCATAATGTCATGAATATCTCAGAAAATCTGAGAGTGACACACTTTGCTTTGGCATCTGAAAGCTTCGTTGAATCTGAGTGGGAGCTACAGCATTTGCGCCCTCAGTGCCCTAAAATTCTGACTCCAGCCCCCCCAAATCCTGAGATTTTTGTGTGAAAAATGATGAGCGTTTATTTAAAAAATCATACACTTTGGTTTGGGATTTTTAAATTGCTTCTGTTCTTTTGAGCATCTAAAGGTCACATTGCCAAGCTCTTCCCTGCATGTGTGGGGAGCGAGGCAGGATGTACGGTTAGGACACTGGAGTAGGACTCAGGACACCTGCTTCACCATATACTCCCTATATGACCTTGGACAAATCACTTGGTTTCACTAAGGGTTAGATGCTTAAATATTTTTGACAATCTGTGCCTTGGTTTCCCCATCTGAATGGGGATGACAGCACTGCTTGCCTCATAGAAGGATTTTGAGGCTAAATACCTTAAAGTTTCAAAGTGCCCAGGTACAATGGTGATGGGGGTACCTAAGGCAGGGGGCTAGATGCTTGTCTTTATTTGTTTTTCAAGTCAATATTCCCATGACTCCAGGAGCTGGGACTTTAAGAAAAAAGTCCTCAGCTATCAGCACTTGGATGTAGCATTTTTGAGCTGTGCGCTGGCTTCACCCTGAGCTGCAAGTTGCAAGCTATGGGTGGGAGATGGGCGCTGATGCTCCGTCCTCCCCCATCAGGATGGGCATAGGCTAGAGGGATTTATCTGACTGACGGAGACTTGGTCAGAGAGAGCGTGGCTCTTAAGTGGCAATTTGTTCCCATAATAAGCCAGCAGGGAGATTAATCTAGGCATCATAAATGGTGAAAGATGTTTGCTGGAAGCAGAGGGAAAGCACAGCATGGGGCTCATGAGTGCTGGGCCTCTTAAAAAGGAAACAATTCCCAAACATCCGCGCAGAGAAGCAGCAGGACTGATTGTTTCCAGCAGGGGACAGTCACACACACATTCCTCCTACTGAATCCTCTCTGTCCATCTCCCTCCATTCAGGGCACCCTTGCCACATTATACAGCCCGTTGCACCATGCTAGGGGCACAAGCAAAGGTCTGAGAGAGAGACACCGCAGTAGTGACTGGGACACATTGTACATTCAGCCGGCTCTGGCGGAAAAGATTGCTTTAGAGGCAGCACAGTAGTGAGTCAGGCAGATAGCTAGATACATACATACATCCTTGGGGCACTGTAATAGCCAGCCCACGTCCAAGGGTCCCCTGCAGTTTGTGACAGTCACTTGCATGTGGAAATCGGGTGCCAGGTGTAACAGATCTGGATAGCTGTGTTTCACACACATTCTGCACTGCTGTAAGTCTGGCAGCAGGGAATCATCTTAGCTGAGATTCGAAGCTGGGGGGAAGTGGCTGCATCAGGTTCACCCACCTCCTTTTTCTGCCGGAGAGGCCTCTGAATTGGGCATTGGTATGGGGAATGATTATGCCGCAATTAGTGTGTGTGGGGGGGGGGGGGGAGACAGGGCCTGGCTCATGAGGGATCCACACCCAGACCCCGGTTTCACCTCACCTCTTCCCCAGTGCAGCCAGTTACATCATTGCAAAGTGAGTGTGCAAACCAGAAGGGGGGAATGCTCATTTTGCACTGCTATAAGCAACCCCACAAGGAGCAGTGCTAGTGGGAACTCATGATTGTGTTTACACTAGCTGGGGACCTGGCCCATTGACTCCAGTGCAGCTATGGCTGATTTACACCAA
>NW_020664440.1:29384311-29390221 GCF_002925995.2 Terrapene triunguis
CTCCAGTGGAGCTATGGCTGATTTACCCCAGCTGGCGATCTAGCCCCATGGCTCCATTTACATCCCAGGGAACTGGGAGGTCGGATCACAATATGGATTCATCTCCTGGCAGCTGGGTCTGTAACGTGATGAGCGGTAGCTCTTAAGGGACGGTCAGTTTCCCTGGCTCTGTGGTTGATAAAGAGGCATCAGGTGTATCCTTACATTGGCTGATGTGTGGCTTTGCTAGGCACTTAGGATGGGAGAGGAGATTACAGCTACTTTTCTCCTTGCATGAGCATCAGGAAATGTTAACCCCTGAAACTTACATCAGGCACCTCGGATCCTCAGCTGGCTTCCTGCCTCAAAAGGAACCGTTTTGAATTGGGAGGGCGGCGTTTCATTAGACCACAACGCAGGGACAGATTAAGGCATAGAAGCTCCGGAACTCAGGTCCTGCAGTCATTTTATTACAGCAGAATTTCAGCTTTCATTACAAAATAAAAAGCAGCAGATGATGACTCTAGTCCTCATAGTTGTAGAAAAAAGCTTGAAAATGTACCCTGCACAGTGGTGCCTGCCTGAGTCTGCAGAGAGCCTGAGATGATCACTCTGAGAGGGGAAGGTGCTGCATGAATTATTTGTGTGGGGTGTAGTGGTTAAAGTGCAAACAGGGGACTGGGAGCCAGGACTCCGGGGTCCTGTCCCCCAGGTCTGGGTGGACAGCAGAGCCCAGTGGGCTAGAGCAAGGGGCTGGAAGTCAAGACTCCTGGGGTCAGTTCGCAGCTCTGCCACTGACCACCTGTGTGACCTGGAAAAGTCATTTCCCTTGTCAGTGCCTCTGTTTTCCCTCCCACCCTTTGTCTAGTCAGACTGTGAGCTCTTTGTCTCTCACTGTGTGTCTATGCAGTGCCTGGCACAAACGAGCCCTGATCTCAGCTGGGATCTGTGCAGCACCTGGCACAATGGGGGCTCTGATCTTGGTCAGGGTATGTGCAGCCCCTAGCACAACTGGCCACCAGTCACATCAAGAGCTGTACAGTGATTGGCACAATGGAGGCCTTGATCTCAGTGGGTTCTACAGTTGATTTCCAGCTTAGCTGGTAACCTTCTGTAACAAATTCCCCTCTAGTTTTAAACACAGTTTGGCTTTTAAAGGGGCTAGATCTGAGCGGGGGCAGAGCCCTCCAGTGGAAGTGGGGGGCATGGCTTTGCAATGACAGTGTTTTTCCACAAGGCATGTCCCTGTGCCCCACTCTGCCCCCCTGGGACTCCTGCCCCTTGCATGGGAACAGGTAACTAGCTGCTCCAGGAGACCTCATCTGTTGCGCATCACTGCAGTTCCTTGGGAGTGGATGTTGCTGGGTTAGCTGGCTCTCGGGTTTCCCCCTATGGTCCCTACCCCATGGGGGACGTAAGTGCAGGGCACGAAGAAACGGGAAAACAAACTGCATGCTACACTGCCACTTTTCAGGAGCCAAGGGGACAGCACTGGTGAGGGGGGAATCTGGTGTTATAACTCCCCCATGCAGCTCTGATGTTGCCCCTCAAACCTGACCACACACCCCTTGCTGTTCCAGCCCTGGGCTCCCCACCCTATTCTGTCACTGCCCCTCGATCCCAACACACAGCCCCCTGCTATTCCAGCCATAGGCTTCCCCAGATCCCTGCTCTAACTACTAGACACCACTACCCTCCCAGAGATGGGACTAGACCCCAGAAGTCTTGACTCCAAACCCCCATTCTAACCACTAAACTACTTGTCTGTATATATTGGGAGCTCTGCGGGGCAGGGACTTTCTCTTGCTGAGGGTGAAATGTTGGCCTGATTGAAGTTCATGGCAGGATTCCCATTGATTTCAAGGGGGCCAGGATTTCACCTTATGTGTCTGTTGTACCCCAATGGGGCCTGATCTCAGCCAAAGGCATCTAGACACTACCGTAATTCCCATAGTAAAAGGACCAGCTGGGGGGGGGGGAGCAGTTGTGAAGGACCAATATGCTGGGGAAGTAGACAGCGTGCCAAGCAGTGTGGGTTCTAGATGCTGCCATAATGCCCATAATAAAAGCACCACTGTGCCAACCTGCATGGCTTCTAGATGCGACAGTAATACCCATAACAACAGGACCAGGTCATCGGAGCAATAAATGGTATGCTAGATACTACCATAATACTCATAATAAAAGAACAATAGACTGTACGTCCAGCAGTGTGTGCATGGGGGAGGGGCATGGCTAGACGTTACCATAATACACATAATATTAGGACAGACGTGCTGGGGCAACAAACAGGGCACCGACCTGTGTGGGTTCTAGCCACTACTGTAATATCCATAATAAAAGGGCCAGTGCAATCGGGCAACAGAGAATATTCCAAGCCCAGTGGGTTCTAGATGCTACCGTAGGCCCATAGTAAAAGGTGCAGCTTGCCAGTCTGCATGGCACCTTGATATTTCTAATATAAGGCCCAACACATGAGGCAATAGACGGTCTCCCAACCCATGTGTTCACATTGTCTGAACTTCCAAGGTGCGGCATCTGCTCTTGTCAGCAGAGTTGACATAGCTTAATCCTAACGGAAACAATCAGGAGGCAGATGAGTGTCCTGTGGGCTTTGCAGTAAATATCTTTCCTTCAGCCCCCACCCTGTCACCACGCCCGTAGCCCTGATGGCTGTAATTCTCTTCCCTGGCCTGACAGCCAGAGCCCGTCCTCGGTGTGATCAAATTCTCTGCCATGGAGCTATATTCCTCTTGCATTGCCCTTAAATCAGCCCCTCCCACTGACTAATGGGGCCGTGTCCCCATCTTTGCCAGAGACAACTAGCAAATGGCTCCGGCATGCTCTGCGGGCTTGGAAACTGACAGTGCTTCCAGTTAGAGTGGGGCAAAGTTAATGACCCCCACGCCCTGGGTTAGCAAGCGCTGTGAAATGCAGGAAGTGGCACGTAGGGAAACTGACAAGGAAAAACTCCATTGGGTTCATGCTGGTGAACTTGAGAGTCTTTTCCAATCAACCTGCCAGGAAGTCCGGGCCCAGCGGGAATTCCGTGTCTGCCACACCGGACCTGGCACAAGATGAGTTGTGTGTTCGGGTGAATAGCAATGATGTGGAAGGCTACGGAACGAGCCCCTGAGAATATACTTCTAGTATGACAGTAGTGCCTGACTGAGATCAGGGACCTATTGGGCCAGGTGCTGCACAGATCCTGACCAAGATCAGGTCCCCACTGTGCCAAGCGCTGCACAGACCCTGACTGAGACCATAGTCCCCATTGTGCCAGGTGCTGGACAGACCACAACCGAGATCAGACCATATAGTGCCAGGCATTGCATAGTCCTGGTCCAAGATCTGAACCCCCCATCATACTGGGCGCTGCATAGTCCCCACCTGGGAATGCAGCCCCGTTGTGCTGGGTGCTGCACAGACACACAATGGAAGACAGTCCTGCCCCAAAGAACTCACAGGTTATGTAGAAAAAGGAGGATTGTTATCCCCATTTTATAGCTGGGGAAACTGAGGCACATAGAGATTAATTTTCTAGAGCTCAGAACATTAGTGTCCATCTGTCCATCCATCCCCATACACAATCTCTATCTAATCTGTCTCTCCATCCCATACGCATCTGTCATAACTATAAAGGGAAGGGTAACAGCCCCCCTGTGTACAATACTATAAAATCCCTCCTGGCCAGAGACTCCAAAATCCTTTTACCTGTAAAGGGTTAAGAAGCTCAGGTAACCTGGCTGAAACCTGACCCAAAGGACCAATAAGGGGACAAGATACTTTCAAATCTTGGTGGGGGGAAGGCTTTAGTTTGTGCTCTTTCTTTTGGGGGAGTTCGCTCTTGGGACTAAGAGGGACCAGACATCAATCCAGGCTCTCCAAATCTTTCTGAACAAGTCTCTCATATTTCAGACTTGTAAGTAAACAGCCAGGCAAGGTGTGTTAGTTTTATCTTTGTTTTCTCAACTTGTAAATGTACCTTTTACTAGGGTGTTTACCTCTGTTTGCTGTAACTTTGAACCTAAGGCTAGAGGGGATTCCTCTGGGCTCTTTAAGTTTGATTACCCTGTAAAGTTATTTTCCATCCTGATTTTACAGAGATGATTTTTACCTTTTTCTTTAATTAAAAGCCTTCTTTTTAAGAACCTGATTGATTTTCCTTGTTTTTAGATCCAAGGGGGTTGGATCTTGATCCACCAGGAGTTGGTAGGGAAAGGAGGGGGGATGGTTAATTTCTCCTTGTTTTAAGATCCAAGGGGTTTGGATCTTGATCCACCAGGAGTTGGTGGGAGAAAGGAGGGGGGATGGTTAATTTCTCCTTGTTTTAAGATCCAAGGGGTTTGGATCTGTATTCACCAGGGAATTGGTGAAGAGTCTCTCAAGGCTACCCAGGGAAGGGAATTAGCACATTGGGAGTGGTGGCAGCGGACCAGATCTAAGCTGGTAGTTAAGCTTAGAAGTTTTCATGCAGGCCCCCACATCTGTACCCTAAAGTTCAGAGTGGGGAAGGAGCCTTGACAGCATCCCTCTATTTGTACACCCCTTCCCCCCATCATCTATCACTCCAAACGTATGCACTCTGTTTAGTTTAGTCATTTATCCCACCCCATCACAGTTAATCGTTCTCGTAATCAATCATTAATGGCAATATCGCTCAAAGAAGGAAAGACACTATCTCCAGTCCGTGCACCCTACACACATGCACCTATCACAGAAATACTCTGCCCTGTATCATTAGCTCCCAGGGAGCAGCTGCTGATCTCATTAGCACTTGAGTTTGTCACTTGGATATTTAACAGATGCCTGATTTCATTAGATCCTGCATATTTTAGGGGGGTCTGATTCTGCTGGGGGGCATGTGGCTTTGCTTGCTATCGGGGTGTGGTCTGGAGGTGCCATATTGTAGCTCAGAACTAGTGAGCATAAGAACTGGTGTAAATCCAGAATAACGCCATTGGGCCAGATCCTCAGCTGGTGTGAATCAACATTGATCCCCGGATGGCAGTGCACCAACAGTTGATTTACACCAGCTGGGGATCTGGCCCCATTGATTCCAATGGAGACATGCCGATTTACACCGGCTGGGGATCTTGTCACACGGACTTTACCATATTGCTTGGATTAGCCCAGGGACGGGTCAGGCCAGCAATTGAATTAAATTTATCTGAGGTCCGTCTAAGGGGCAGGAGAGTGGCGTAGGCTAAACCGATTATACACATTAATCCTCCAGGCCATCTGATAAGATGAAACTGATCATGGAGAAACTTTGTCTTAACACAATAGCTGGGGAAGATCAGCAAGCTGCGGCTGCATCTGCAGTTGTAAAGGGGTTTCTAAAATTGTTTCTTTAACACCATGACATACCCACTCTATCCCCAGCCCACGCCACTCCCTCTTGGCTCAGTGCAGATCCACGCATCACTACGAGAGAATGAGCTCCCCAAGCCCTGCTTGTCAGCCCTTTATGATGTGAAAGTTTGTGGCTTCACTCAGTGCTGAGATGCAGTCACCTCTGGGGTGTGGCAGCTGTTTATACAAGGATCTTTCCCCCAGTGCTAAGACATGGTTGCCTGTGGGAACCAGTTATATAGGGATCTCTTTCCCCATGCCCACCCCAGAGACGGCTTCATCTCAGCATCAAACAAGTGATCCTTGTATAAACAGCCCCCATACCACCCCAGAGGTGGCTGCATCTCAGTGCTGTACGTGCTTGTCTGTGTGCGTGTCTTTGGGCAGTGCGTGTGTGTAGGTCTGTGCATGTCTGTGTGCGTATCTTTGGGCAGTGCGTGTGTGTAGGTCTGTGCATGTCTGTGTGCGTATCTTTGGGCAGTGTGTGTGTGTGCGTGTGTGCGTAGGCCTGTGCATGTCTGTGTGCATATCTTTGGGCAGTGTGTATGTGTAGGTCTGTGCTTGTCTGTGTGCGTA
>NW_020664440.1:29390231-29392632 GCF_002925995.2 Terrapene triunguis
TGTGTATGTGTAGGTCTGTGCTTGTCTGTGTGCGTATCTTTGGGCAGCGTGTGTGTGTAGTTCTGTGCATGTCTGTCTCTCTCTTTGGGAATGCGGGTCTGTGGCCTGTCTCTGTGGGTGTGGTTAGCAATCTGCAGGACCCTGCAGGAGTTGCTCGTGGATGAAGAGCCCTGTTTGCTGTGGATGGCCTGCTCCAGGCAGAGTCTTTGATAATATGTAATATGAGGCAGAAAAGCCCCTGTGCTGTCAGTGTGAATCAAAGAACGTGCTGAGTGCTCAGCGCTGGGACTTCACAGAGAGAATCAGGCTGTCGCTCCCAAGTAATACACAAGTTCTACACCAACCCTTCCTTCTCTGCCTCCCCTGTCCCAGCCCTGCACCGACCCCCCACCTTACCTACCACCCATCCCAGCCTGCACCGACCCCCCACCTTACTTATCATCACCCTAGGGTGATCAGATGTCCCAATTTTATAGGGACAATCCTGATTTTTGGGTCTTTTTCTTATATAGGCTCCTATTACCCCCCACCCCCGTTCCGATTTTTCACATTTGCTGTCTGGTCACCCTACATCCCAGCCCTGCTCCAACCCCAACACCTCACCTACCACCCATCCCAGCCTCCACTGATGCCCCACTTTACCTACCTGTCCCCCTCCTTTGTGCCCTGATCTTGCCACTTCTCCTGGGCACCTCGCTACCCTGGCGTGCCTGGGGCTGGCTCTGCTTTCGCTGCCCTACCCGGTGACCTTTTGCCAGCAGGGATGTGGCTGGCTTGTGGCTTTGTTAATTATGTGCCGACTCCTGCTCTGTAAATTTCACTCCGGGTGAGCACCAGTCGTGGGGAGAGTATAAATTAGATGCTCGAACCGTGCCAGGGATGCAGGAATCAGTGGAGTTGGGGAGGCGGTGGGTGTCTGTGCCAGGTGTGCATTGGCTTGGCTGCTGCAAAGGAGCCAGGCTGGGAGCTAGTGGGTGCACGAGGAAAACCAGAATGGGTGCTGGAGCACAGGTCTCCAGGAGGAAGGGTCCTAGCAATGAGAAAGACAGGACTTGTGGGTAGTGCACTGCGTGGGTATTCAATTCCTGCCCCACCACTGTCTCCTTGGGTGAGTCACTTACCCTTGGGCACCGCTCACTCTGGCTCCTTGGAAAATCCCCAACCTGAATCCTTCCCGGGCCCTTTCTCCTCACTGTGAACAGGAGGAAACAAGGGAACATCCTTCCCTTGTCTGTTTGGAGTGAGAGGTCTTTGGGTCAGGGACTGTCTGACCATGGGTCTGCATAGCTCCTGGCACAGTGGGACTGAGATCAGGGCCCTCGTTGTGCCAGGCACTGCACAGACCTTGACTGAGATCAGGGCTCCATTGTGCCAGATGCTGCCCAGACCCTGACTGAGATCAGAGCCCCATTGTGCCAGGCGCTGCACACACATACAGTGAGAGACAATCCCTGCCCCGAAGAGCTTTCATAATAGAGAGACAAAGGAAGGATCATTCTCCCCATTTTACAGATGGTGAAACTGAGGTGCAGAGAGATGCAGTGACTTGTCCAAGGGCACATAGTGAGGCAGTAGCAGAGCTGGGAATAGATCCCAGAACTCCTGCATTCTCAGCCCACACCTTGCCCCCAAACCCAGGCACTCTCCATCCTAGTCTGCTTGCAATGCAGGCTGCTGGTTTTTGGCTTAGCTCCTGTCTCTGCTTCCCAGAACACCACTCGACCTTTGCAGGGACTTTGCGGCTGTAACCAGAGACTGTAGGCAGTGGGCGCCTCCGGGGGCACCGTAAGGGAATCCCCAGAACTGATTGCTCTAGCAAAACTGAATCCCTTCTCTCAGGCTGCAGAGCTGGGTCTGGCAGACGTTGCTAACTGGGCCAGATGCACAGCGTAGTAGTGCGGAGAAGGAAGGTGTTGCACAAACCACCTTGTCAGTTAGCAACTCGGCTCCTGACACCCAAATTGCAGCCTTGTTCCCGGAACGGGGTTGTCTGTCAAAGGAAGTGCAAATTTAGTTGCAGCAGACAGCTGTTAGCTTGATCCCTCCCTGCCCGCCCTTCCCTCGAGACGTACACAACATGTAATAAAGCACAATAGCTCACGACGTGGCGCTTAATGAGTGCGAAGTATAACAAAAACTCCGGGGGTGAGGACCCGGCTGTAACTCAACTAGCAACATAAATAAATACATTAACGTTTTGATTCATTTCATTATTAGTCACGTTACTGCAATGCCCTGAGATCAGGGTCTGGAGCGTCGGGCGCTGCACAGACCCCAACTGAGATCAGGCACTGCACAGTCACACAGTGAGATCAAGGCCCTCAGAGCAGGTGCACTGCCTGGGACAATGCAGCCGGGGTCTGTGCAGCGCCTGGCACAACAGGGGCCTGATCTCAGTGGG
>NW_020664440.1:29397632-29432561 GCF_002925995.2 Terrapene triunguis
CGGCACCCGGCCCGACGGGCCCTGATCTTGGTTGGGGTCTGTGGATGCTACCACAATACTACCAATAATGTGCATCCCATAATGGCCCCCCAATCTCTGTTGGGCCCTCCAAGCATTACCGTAATACTACTGACAAAATAGGGCCTAGGGGTTAGCGCATGCGGCCTGGGAACCAGCACTCCTGGGTTCCATCCCCAACGCTGGGAAGGGAGTGGGGTCTCATGGTTAGAGCAGGGGGCTGGAAGCCCCAGTATATCGAATGAGCCAACAGGTGCTTGCTTTGAACAAGCAGAACAAAGCCATCCCCCCGAAACCTCCCCAGAGCCCAAGGGCACCAGGACCAGAGGCTGAGCTTTGTTCCATGCAGCTTGCGGGGTCTTGCGGGGGAAGAGTCTCCTTGTAGCCCCAGGGTGGGGAAGTTGGGGGGGATGGGAATGGCAGGGCGGTGCAGGAAGAGCCAAGCCCCTTGTGCTCCCTGCTACAATGGCCCCTTTGAGCTGGAGAATCACAGGATTCCATTATAGACCCTCTCCCCCTTTGCCAAGGAAGAGCTTTTCCTTTCCCACAGGAGCCCAGCTGCAGCGGCCGAGGCGTGCAGGGAGAAAGCACAAAGGAGCCCTGCTTCCTATCGCCCCCTCCCCGTCTGGTGGCAGGGACCTGGAGCAATCAGGCTGGATGCTCCCCCCAGCTTGCTGAGCCCCATGTTGCCACTCAGACGTTGCCCGCGAGATCTTTTGTGCACTGCGTTATTGGCAAAGGGGGTGCACAGGGAAAAAAAGGGCCTTGCCTTGCTCTGCTTTGGTGAAGCGCAGACCCCAGGAGGACAGCGGCCCCTGGGGTGATGGGGACGTTTTTTGCAGTGATGTAGCTGCACTAGTGCAGAGTTGTTGCACTGGTGTAAAAGGTGCCTTGCACCAAAGTGATTTGCTCTGGTTTGTGGTGACACCTAGAAATGGGAGAGGGGAGCTGCACTGCTATAGCTGCTCTGGTGCAAACGTGTTGCACTGGTGCAAAAAGTGGCATGCGGCAGTGCAGTTTGCACCTCTTTCTAGTGAAATCTACATTTGCTGTCCCCCACTGCAACGCTGCACAGGCCCTGGCTGAGATCAGGGCCCCATTGTGCTGGGCGCTGCACAGACCCCGACCGAGATCAGGGCCCCCATTTTGCCGGGCGCTGCACAGACCCCGACTGAGATCAGAGCCCAGTTGTGCCACACAGAGAGAGACAATCCATGCCCCAAAGAACTCACAGCCTAAACAGAGAAAGGGTGGGAGGGGAAACTGAGGCTCACAGAGGGGAGGGGATTTGCCCAAGTTCACACACAAGGTCAGTGGCGGAGCTGGGAATGGAACTCAGGTGTCCTGAGTTCCAGCCCCGGGCCCATCTTTCCAGGCAGCAAGGTGCGGGAGTGGGGCCCGTGATTTGGCTGCTGCCCTCTCCTGTGCTGTTCTGTCTAAGTGAGGGGTTGCTCTGTCCATAGGGCTAGAAAATCCCTCTGCATCAAAAGCTTCTCCCAAATGCAGACCTGTCAACCTCCCACCCCCACCCCCGCCTGGGCTGTTTCCTATTTCAGCCAGGCAGAGGGATCGGAAGGATTGGCAAGGTTTGCCTCCCACCCGCTGTATCTGCCTCTCTCCCCACTCTTTGCGTCGCCGCCCCCTGCATCACCGCCCGATGCCCCAGCCCTCCAGCCTCACTGCCACGGCGAGGAGCAGCAACCACAGTCAGCCTTCCAGGTCCATGCATGCCCTCTGTCTGTCCATCCATCCCTCCTTATGCAAACCCCTTCTTCCATGCCTTCATCCCTCCCATGCACATCTATCTATCTATCTATCTGTCTATCTATCTATCTATTCCCACACACACTCCATCGATATCTGTCCATCCTCCATTTATCCCCTACACAAACTCCACCAACCATCCATCCATCCACACACACACACTGCTCCAGACATCCATCCATTGGTCCATCCATCCCCCCCAAACACCTCCAGCCAGCCAGCCATCCCTACACCCACCCATCCGACTGTCTCCATGCACCTCCTTCTATCCATCCATCCCCACACACCCTTCTTTGTATCCATCCATTCAAGCATCCATCTGTCGCCACACACAGCCCTCCCTCCATCCATCCATCCATCCATCCATGCCCACATCTGTCTGTCTGTCCCTACACACATTGATGCATCTGTCCCCATACACGCACCCTTCTGTCACACACATCTCTGCGTGTGCACATTGGTGCTGGCATGGGGGATTATTGTGTAGACTCTCCACACAGAGGACATGTGTTGAACATCTGACTTTTCAGGGCCACTCCCCCCACGACCTCTCTGTTGCCTTGAAGCTGGGTGTCAACATCCAGTCTTGACAGGGCTCAGAAATATCCCTGGGTCTCCCATCAGCAGCAACGAATCCATCCCTAAACGGGCTAGACAGGATATCAGCTACTCCCCTTGAAGCTGTGGATAGAACCAGGAATCCTGACGACCAGCTCCTTGCCCTGCTGTAGCCATTAGACCCCACTCTTTCCCCCAGAACCAGGACTAGAACCCAGGAATCCTCTCCCCCCCCACCACCACTAACCATTAAGACCCCACTTCCCTTGAAGCTAGGGGATAGGACCCTGGAGTCCTGACTGATTTTTGAGAGAAGCAAATTCAAGAGGTTAAGGCCAGAAGGGAGAACTGGATCATCTCCTGACCTCCTGTATAGCACGGACTGGAGAATGTCACCCAGTTCCTCCGGCACTGAGATCTTTCCTTCCTCTCTCCACTGCTCCCGCACCTCCTCAGTGCGAAATCAACAACCCCAGAAATACATCTGTGCAGCGCGGAGATTACTAAATTGCTCCTGAAAGCACAATTATTCCTTTGGGGAATTTTTTTTAACCCCTCATCATTTGCCAACTCACGAGCCGCCATCACACTCAGCGCTGCCTCTTAATTGTTGCACTTGGAGGAGCTAAAAAAAACCAAAACGACTGAAAAATCTAGTCAAGTAAAACTTATTTCCCATCTGAAAGGTCCCAAAAGAGAGACAGATTTGGGAGGTGCGGGGAAGATAGTGTGGTCTTAATGGTGATGAATCATCATTTTGTGGAGGGCGTCGGCATATCAGGCAAGGGCAGCACCCATTACGCTAGGTGCTGTACAGACACAGAACAAAAACCTGCCCCAAAGAGCTAAGAATCATCTCGCATCTTGTCTAGCATAACCTATTCCTTTCTGGCTTTGACACATGCTGTCTTGTCCACTCACGTTTAGAACTGGTCAGGAAAAATGCTGTTCCAAATCGGGACGAAAAGGCAAAAATTCCCATGGATTGAAATGTCACTTTGGGACCATAGAATCGTTTCCTTTCAATAAGGTACAGAGGTTTCCCTTCGACTTTCTCGCTTCCATTCATTCTGACTTTGATAGTACAGTAGAACCTCAGAGTTACGAACACCTCGGGAGTGGAGGTTGTCCGTAACTCTGAACAAAACATGATTGTTCTTTCATAAGTTTACAACTGAACATTGACTTAATACAGCTTTAAAACTTTACTATGCAGAAGAAAAATGCTGCTTGCCCTTTATTTTTTAGAAGTTTACGTTTAGCACAGTACTGTACTGTATTTGCTTTTTTTTCCTCTCTGCTGATGCCTGATTGCATACGTCCAAATGAGGTGTGTGGTTGACTGGTCAGTTCGTAACTCTGCTGTTCATAACTCTGAGGTTCTGCTGCATATTGAAATAGTAAATGGAATATATGTGATATTCAAATTAATGCTGGAATGTGAGATCCATGTCGAAATGAAATGAACCAAAACAAGAAAGTCGAAAGGAAATGTTTGTACCTTATCAAAGTGGAATGTTTCAATGTCATCAAAATGAACAAGTCAAAACTATTCCCCGTCCCTATAAACACCCCCCTATCCACCCATCCATCCCCCCACCCTTCCCTGCATTCCCCCACATACTCCCTCCCTGCATCTATCCATCCCCCCCACCCCTCCCTGCATCCCCCCACATACCCCCTCCCTGCATCTATCCATTCCCCCTCCATCCTCACTACACATATCCCTCCATCTGTCCCCCCACACGGCACCATCCATCCATCCATGCCCCCCCCTACATACACCCCATCATCCATCCATCCATTCAGCCATGCCCCCTACATATACCCCTCCATCCATCCACCTGTTCCTCCATACCCCTCCATCAATCCATCCATGCCCCATCCATCCATCCATGACCCCCTATATCCATCCATCCATCCATGACCCCCTACATACACCCCTTCATCCATCCATCTGCTCTACATACATCCTTCCATCCACTCCTCCCTCCCTCCCTTCATCTATGCCCCCTGTATACACCCCTACACCCATCCATTCATGGCCCGTACATACATCCCTCCATCCATCCATCCATGCCCCCCTACATACACCCCTCTATCCATCCATCCATCTGTCCATACCCCCTACATACACCCCTCCATCCATCCATGGCCCGTATATACATCCCTCCACCCATCCATCCATGGCCTGTACATACATCCCTCCATCCATCGATCCGTCCATGCCACCTCCATCCACTCCTCCATCCATCCATGCCCCCCTACATACACCGCTCCATGCAGCCATCTGTCATGCCCCCCTCCATCCATCCATTCCCCCTACATATATCCCTCCATGCATCCATCTGTCCATGCCACCTCCATACACCCCTCCATCCATCCATCCCCCCTCCATACACCCCTCTATCCATCAATTCCCCCTACATATACCCCTTCATCCATCCATGCCACCTCCATACACCCCTCCATCCATCCATGCCCCCTACATACATCCATACCCCCCTACGTGCCCCCCTACCATACATCCATGCCCCTACATACATCCCTGCATCCATTCATCCATCCATGCCCCCCTACATACACCTCTCCATCCATCCATCCATCCCTCCAGGCCCCCCTACGTACACCTCTCCATCCACTCATCTATCCATCCATGCCCCCCTACATACACCTCTACATCCATTTGTTGTCTGGACTTTTTCCCATCAAAATCGACGCACTCCCACAGAATATTGAAATTTTAGCAAAATGGCATTTTTCAATGAAAACCTTCCATGAAAAATGTTGCAAATGGCTCTTCTCATATCCATTCCAACTGCTGCTGGAGAGCTCATTTTCCTAGCCTGTCAGCTTGACCACATCACGCCTCTCTTTGAATCGCTCCACTGGCTTCCCCTTCTCTAGTGCTGAAAGCACACGCTGCTTGCCTTCCCTTTCATGGCCCTCCACGCTCAATCCGCACCCTGCCTAGCATGGCTCATTTGCTGTCAGGCTGTCTACGCTCACCTCAGATCAGCCCATGATCCCGGCCGCCATCGCCCACTTGTTACATTTTCAAACAAGCCCCTTCGTGCTTTCTCCCACACTGCCCCTTGCATTTGAGTGGAACTTCAGAGCCACTTCCATATCCATCTTCCAGACTCTCCCTTGCTCTGAAGCCTCCCTGCGGGTGCGCTGATACCACTGCCCATCATGCTGACCAATACTGCCTCATTGTTTCCTTGGGCTTCCCCGTCTCTCACTTATCCCTCTAGTCTTATACTTAGCTTGACAGCTCTTTGGCGCAGGGTCTGTGTTTTGCTCTGTTTGTACAGCTCCTGGCACAATGGGGTCCTGCTCCATGACCAGGGCCCTGCTGCCATGCAAATAATAAATCATAGGAATTATTAGAGCTGTGCGGGAAGCAGCATTTCTGCTGCACAGAAAATTCCATGATTCCAAAATCTGTTTGTGTTCCAAATCAGAACCAAACCGCCAATTTCGAAATGTTTGAAAAAAAAATCCTTTGGGGTCAAATGTTTCCGTTTGGACTGTTTTGGAGGGAAATGTCTATATATTTTATAATATAAAATAAAATACATTTTGAAACAGAAAGTGACTTTGGAATGAAATTTTGGCAGAATTGTCACGTTCCCATGGAATTTTGGGAAAACGGCTGGAAAACATCCCATTGGAAACTTTCCTAAGGCTAATACTAAATAACAATGATCAGGAGGGTCTGGGTGAGTGGTTTCAAGTACCACGTTCTGCCACTCAGTGTTGCCAGCTGTCATGACATTTCACTTGGAGGCCCAGCTCCCAGAGTCCTGATACTCTAGCGTGCCAGGGAGAGCTGGCCCTTTAAGGATGGGGCGAGGATTCCACCACACCTGTGCCAGTCTGAGCCCCGCCTCCCCGGTGTACGGAATGAATGTGAGGAAAGCAAGGCATGAAAGGCAGCTGTGATCAATCAAGAGCTCCAGGGAGAGCTGGGAGGGGAAGCAGGAGAACAGCCAGGGAAGGGCTGTGGCTGGATATATAGGAAGAGGCCTTGGAAAGGGGACAGGACAGTTAGAGGCAGCCAGTTATTTATGGTTCGCATGTGGGTTCCTGCTCTGCTGCCACCCTCTGGCAGGGGGAGGTGCAGCTACCACTGCTAACAAGGGGGCAGACAAAGGAACCGATTGCAGCTAGGAGGGCTGGAAGATGGAGCCAACAGAAGAATTCATGGCAATTAGGAACTGGGCCAGACCCTTGGCGGAACGGCTGAGGGGGAGTTTTGGGGGGTTGGTTCCTGTTTGGCCTTTGTTCTGAACTCTGGAAGGGGTGGATTGTGATGACATTGCTGGACAGATAAGTCACTGCAGCAACTGGAAAATAAAACCCAGTGTTGGGTGCTGGGAGAACCTATCTGACAGAAGGGAAACCGAGACAGCACATGGGCTTGAAGTCAGAGCAGGTAGATCCCTGCTACCCTTGGCTTTTGTGTATATGTTTAAAAAAAATTCCAGCCCTTGAGACTATGTAGAAAAGCTAAAAATATGATGCCTAAAGGCTCAAAAGCAAATAAATGTCTCTTATACAATGCCAACATGAGACCCCCACTTCTGTCCCAGAGCTGGGGCTAGAACCCAGGAGTCCTAGCTCCCAGTCCCCCAATCTAGCCACTAGACCCCACTGCCCTCCCAGACCTGGGGTAGATCCCAGGAGTCCTGGCTCCTGACCATAAGCAGCTGCCCCAGATTTCTTCTTGCAAGCGAATTCAGCTCTTTCCTCTCTGATTTTTTAGATTTGGCCAGTTCACTCGCAAGCATTAGTCACATGGAGACAGGCTCTAATGGGCTGGCTGGGTGCCTGGGCTCCCATGGCTAGTGGAGGGTGCAGTCCATGGCTAACCAGGCATCCCATCAGCCAGGGCTTGGAGCTGCAGCCAAGCGCAGAACATGCCAACACAAAGCTTGGTTTGGGCATGTCCTGCGTGTAAGGGAGGAGGACGTGGACCCCAATGTCCCTATGCAAACGAGGTGGGCGAGTTCTGAGCTTCTGTTCCCCCATGCTGTTGGTTGTATTGCAGTATTGGTTGGGGGCCCTGGCTGGGATTGGGGTTCACTTGTGCCGGGAACCGCACAGACCCCAAAGGTCTCAGCTGTGCCAGGCACCACAGAGATCCTGCTCCACGGAGCTCACAGTCTGAACAGACACAGGGTGGGAGGAGAAAGAGGCAGAGAAGAGAGACTCACCCAAGGTTACACAGCAGGGAAGTAGCAGATCTGGGACTAGAACCCATGAGTCCTGACTCCAGCCCCCCACTCCTCCCCTGCTTTAACCCACTAGATTCCATTGCCTTTGAAGCTGGGGATGGAACCCAGGAGTCCTGATTCCCAGGGCCCACCCCCCTGCACTAACCACTAGACCCCACACCCCTCCCAGCTCTGGGAATAGAGCCCAGGACTCCTGCCTCCCAATCTCCCAGCGCTAGCCATTAGACTGCACCCAGGCAACCTGACTCCACCCCCACAGCTACGGGAATGGCAGGATTCCAAAGCCACCCTGGAGGTTAAATGAAAATGTGGTTTTGATTCACTTGACCCTGCTTTTCCTGGCAGCAAACAAATCACGGGTGAGCCCAGGCCCTGGGAGTCCCCTGGAAACGCCCCTAATAGGAGTGAGAGAAGCTGAGGGCGCAGGCGCTGCTAGGTGTGTAATAGAGATGGCTGTCTCGGTGCGGGCGGACTCTCCAGCGAGGGGCCAGGGGCTGATCCTGTTGGTTTCGTGCCAGCCTAGTCCTCCTGCCAGTCCGTCCCGCCAGGCCCCCTGCCCATCTCTCCTGGCAAAGGGGCTTGGTTTGATGGCACCACAGTCCTGCCTGGAGATCCATGGGAGGAGAGACTGAGAAGAGTAGCTAGGGAATCCCCTCCCAGAGTGGGAGATAGAACCCAGGAGTCCTACCTCCCACCCCACCCCCCACCACTAGACTCCCCCTCCCACTCAGACTGCATTGACATGATCCCCTCCTGTTCAGCCTGGGGCAAAGCAGCTCTGCTGAAGCCAGTGAGGTGATGTGGGTGGATGGGGGAGCAGACCCCGTCCCACGCCAAGATCACTGCGTGGGGTTGGGACTGGAGAATGCTTTGCCTCCGCGTCTCTGGACAGTGCAGGCTGAGGGCGTGTGCATCTGGCAGAGTTTAATGAGCCATGCAGGGGAGCTGGAAGGACAGACAGACGTTGCCAGGCTCAAGGCCGGCTCCAGGGCGGACCAGCTGCCATTGGCCCTGCTGAGTACAGCATGGCTTTTCATGCTTCCAGTCTGGCCAGCCTATACCCTCCCCTTTTCCTAGTTGGCAGGGGACCCCCACCCTTGCATTCACGGATCCCCACCACTGTCCCCTCCCCGAGCTGGCCTGGCGGCTGGGTGCAAGGCTGCACAATGGTGCAAGGCGGAGGGGAGCTGGAGGGGCTGGGAAGGGCATGCGAGCTGCTTACACAAATGGTGGTATGTGCCCCATGGCAGCATCCTGGCAAGAAGAGGCTTTGGCATGAGTGGGCGTGGTTGGCACAAGCAGGCAATGCCACGGTGAGAACAGTGCAAGGCTGTGGTGAGCTAGAGAGACAGCAGGAGAGGATGCAAGAGCCCCTTGCACCCAAAAAGTGGCTGATCCTCCCTGGGGCAGCGTGGGGAGATGCACCTTGCACAATAGCGCAAGGCCACGGTGTGCTAAATGTCGCACACAAGAGCCCCACCCTCCAGTGTGGGCTGGTAGCCGGGTCCTTTCTGCTTTCTTCTGGCACAGCCATTGCTAAATTTCACAGCGCCGGCCCACTGCCGGGACCTGTCTGTGTCATATGGGAAAAGCTGGGCCCTAAATCTCTGAACAGGGACCCTGCCTGAGTCCTAGCCACAGCTCTGGGAGGGGAGTGGGGTCTAGTGGTTAGAGCAGGGGGGCTGGGAGCCAGGACTCCTGGGATCTATTCCCAGCTCTGCCACTGACCTTTGGCAAGTCCTTTCCCCCCTTGGTGCCTGTTTCCCCTCTCGCCCTTTGTCTGTGTAGGCTCTGGCTACACTTAAAATGCTACTGCGGTGCTTCAGTGTAGACACTTGGCAGTGATGGGAGGGGTTCTCCCGTGGCAGTAATAAGTCCCCTGCCCCGAGCGGCGGTAGCTGTCTACACAGGGACAGAGGTTGGCTTAACTTTTTCACTCCCTGAGCGACGTAGCTGGGTCGATCTAATTTCCTCGTGTAGCACAGCACTCAGACTGGGAGCTCTGGGGGCAGAGACCGTCTCCGGCTGGGTCTGTGTGGTGCCTAGCCCAACAGATGTCCCGATCTCAGTAGATGCCTCCCTGAACTGCAGTGGCCCCACCAGACTCTGCCTTCCCTGCTGTGCACCTCCTGGCCGCCAGGGGGTGCTGCAGCAGCAGCCTGTACTGCATCCTGCGGAGCTACAGCTTTTGCACCCCCTGGTGTCAGCAGGCGGTACTGCACCCGGCAGGGCACAGCTGCACAACACATTGTAATAGGGGTTGAGCCCCCCAGTGTGAGAGCAGAAGGATCTCAAACCCAGCCCCTGCATAGCTGACATTCCCGGCCCAACCCACTCTCCTAGCATTCCATCATTCACCCACCCAGGAGACCTCGGGCTGCCCCCACAAAACCCATTGACCCTCCTGCAATAAAAGGGCAGAGAGGTGCCCCAGGGAAACCCTGGTCCCTTAGCAGGCTACAGGCAGCGGAGAAGAGCCTAGCGGGGCCATGAGGAATAGCTAGCTCCTGCCCCTGAGCCCACAGCTGTCCCATACAGTTCTCTCTGGCCTTCCCGTCCATTTTAGCAGCCAGGCTCTGGGCTGGGGTAGCTTGGGCCAGCTGCTGTGAGGGGCATGTCTGATGCGGCTGGTCTGGATTAATAACCATGTGAGCAGATGATCCCCAGCTGGTCAAATGAGTGCTGCTCCTTTGGAGGTGGCAGTCCCCTCCTCTCCCAGCATCCCCACATATACAGCTCTGCCTGCGCCCCTCAATCCCGACCTGCAGCCCCCTGCTATCCCAGGCCTGAGCTCCCCCCAGCTCTGCTGATGCTCCTCAATCTCGACCCACAGCCCCCTGCTCTCCCAGTGCTGGGCTCCCCCCTGCTCTGCCTGTGCCCCTCAATCCTGCCCTGCACCCCCTGCTATCCCAGCCCTGACCCCCTTCCCCAGCTCTGCTGATGCATCTCAATCCCAGTGGAAGAACATTAGGAAAAGCCTTTAAATAATTCCTCCATCTCTGCCCCCCCCTTTCCTAGGGGCCAGGTTAAAGCTTGTAGGGCAGGGCCCCCACAGCAGCAGAGTTAAAACTCTGCTGCTGTGGGGGCCCTGTAGGGAGTGGGTGTTGATGGGTGCGCAGGGCTCTGTGGCCTGGGGGAGGGATTCCCCCAACACACTGGTCCAGTTGCCGGCACAAAGCGACATGTAGGCGAGCGGAGAGAGCAGAGGCACTGAGTGCTTCCTGACGCCTGACGCCAGTTCCTGCAGTCACTGCAGTCAGCGGGGCCATTCAATATTATCAGCGCCTCACCCCTGCTCTCTTCATCAAGATCCGGTGTGAGTATTTCATGCTTAGGAGTGCAAGGGTAACTGCTGACACCAGCTGGCGCTGGGAACAGTGCACGAGGCTCCCCTCCATGCCCTTCAGTCTGAACCCGCAGCCTCCTGCTATCCCAGCCCTGCCCCCACCCTCAGTTCTGCTAGTGCCCCTCAATCCCGACCCGCAGTCCCCTTCTATCGCAGCCCTGGGCTCCCCCCACAGCTCTTCCAGTTCCCCTCAATCCCGACCCGCAGTCCCCTTCTATTGCAGCCCTGGGCTCCCCCCACAGCTCTGCCAGTGCCCCTCAATCCCAACCCGCAGCCCCCTGCTATCGCAGCCCTGGACTCCCCCCACAGCTCTGCCAGTGTCCCTCAATCCCGACCCGCAGCCCCCTGCTATCGCAGCCCTGGGCTCCCCCCAGCTCTGCTGGTGCCCTCAATCCCAACCCGCAGCCACCTGCTGGTCCTGGTATTCCAATCCTCCCATTGAGTCATGAAAACCTGCCGGTTTAGAGACATGAACAAAAAAGTTGACTCAGCTGAGTGTTTAAAACTCATCTCACTTGTGATCCCAGTTCTCAGGAGGTGAATGTCCAATGATGTCCCCACAGCCCCTTTCTGTGGAATATTTTGCAACCACCGTCACTGGTGGAGGGAGGAATCTTTTTAGACTGAGGTTTGGGCAGGGTCTGTCTCCCACTGAGTCTGTGCAGTGCCCAGCATAGAGAGGAGGCCTGATCTCAGTCAGGAGGAGAGATCAGGGCCCCCATTGTGACAGGCACTGCACAGACCCCAGCTGAAATCGGGGCATCACCAAGCCCAGTGCTGCACGGACTCTGACCCACATTGGGGCCCATTGTGCCAGGTGCTGCAAAGTCCTGCCCTCAAGAGTTCACCATCTCGATGGACAATTAAGGATTATCTCATCAGTGAGAGCAGGGTCCTGGAGCGATGCAGTGACTTGCCCAAGGTCACACAGCAAGTCGGTGGCAGAACAAGGAATTGAACTCTGGTCATTTTCATCTCAGGCCAGCACGCAAACCTAACAGTGCCACCTGGAGCCCACAGCTGTGCTGTGCATCTGGCAGGACAGGGAGCCCTTGCAGAGTCGGCGGGGTGGGGGGAAGTGCAGTCCAGGCTAATTAGAAGTGCATTTTGTTTCCTTGTTAAGAGAATGAAATAATTGCAGACTGAGTAAATTATGCAGCGGAAACAGGGCTGATTGTGCTACCATGTGTGTATAATGGTGTTAGATATACACCATGCTCTGTGTGTGTGTGTGTGTGTGTGGTGTTGTTAGATATACACCGTGCGGTTGATGTGTAGTGTTGTTAGATATATACCGCGCTGTTTGTGTTCATAGTGTTTGTTAGATATATAGTATGCTCTGTGTGTGTAGTGGTGTTAGATATATACCGCAGTGTGTGTGTGTGTAGTGGTGTTAGAGACGCACTGCGCTGTGCTATGTGTGTATGTAACACAACTACACTGCACGGTGTGCGTGCAGGGCTTGTCGCACTGTGTATCCCTGTTCAGGCTGGCACTCCCGAGCTGCCCATGGTGGGGCTGATCCGTCTGGGCAGGGGTGATCTGCACAGGCCATGTGCATCCCTGGTCCTCCCAACACCATACAGCTTGGGCTAAAGAGGAACTTCCCATCCCACTGGGTTGGAGCCGCCGGGGCAGCGAGCGGGGCAGGCTCCTGAGGGATGCAGGGCTGGGGGTGGGACTGGAATGCAACCCCTTAAAAACAGCAGTGAAAATCGATACACACCCCTGCAACTGACAGAGACACAGACCTCCCTTCAACTGACAGACACACAGCCTGTGACAGACAGACAGATACACACACACAGAGGCTTCCCCAAGGCGCAGTACAACTGAGAAACAAACAGCTCTAATGGACTGATGGCACCTGTTAAAATTGTTACATCAGTCACTGAAACCCCAGGGCGGCATCATGTGGGTGGAGCTGTGTGTACACACATACAAACTCATCCCTGGCTCTCTTATGGTGCTGTTCATCTGTAGATCTCAAAACACACTTTCCAGTGGTGGTCAGTATCATTATCCCCATTGTACAGAGGGGGAAGCTGAGGCAGAGTGGGAACATGCTCATTAGACTCCCTTCCCTTCCCAGCGCTGGGGATAGAACCCAGGAGCCCATTCCCCTCAGTCAGTCAGCGCACACGGAAACCCATCTTATGCTGAGCTGCTCTGTGTGTGTGTTTGTGTGGTGGGGGTGTTAGCAGAGCCAGCGTGGCCTAGCCAGCATGTCCATGTCACTGCTGAAGTAGTACAGGAATTGGGTTATATGCCTTTAAA
The DNA here is from genome assembly GCF_002925995.2 of Terrapene triunguis. Taxonomy (NCBI): domain Eukaryota; kingdom Metazoa; phylum Chordata; order Testudines; family Emydidae; genus Terrapene; species Terrapene triunguis. The sequence continues at coordinate 29,410,839 of NW_020664440.1, forward strand.
TAGCTGGTAAGTCCTCTAGCAGCGCCCACTGCATTGTTGGGCTGAGACCTCAGCCAGCACAGCAGCGTGTATCCATAACTAAGCCTTGCATGTCATAGCTCAGCAACTGGTGATTTGCACTGGGGGTCCTGTCCCACTGCTGTTGTGCAAAGGGCAAAAGACACAACTACAAACAGGACGTGTTCTGTGCTGAGCTGCCCTGCGGGGAGGTGGTGGTGCCGGCAGTGAGCCTAGAACCGGGGACCCTTCGGTCTTAATGCTGGAGCCTGCGCTAAAAAGACTGTCTGTGCAGGCCAGGGCTGCCGTGGTATCTGGGCAGTACGTAGTGAGTGCTACAGCCCTGGCTGCGGAGCCTTCTGTTGGAAAGACCCAGAGCTTGCTGGTTGATTCCCAGGGTGTGGTTGCTGCTCCCCACTTCCCTTGCCGAGGGAAGCTGGGTTCATCTCCCCACACCCAGCTCAGACCCCATGTGAAGGAGCAGCTGGCTGGGCTGCAGCAGAGAAATGGGGCTGGGACAGCCACACCCAGGTGTGCATGCAACCTAGACCCGGCCATGGGGTGCTAAGAGGGCCATTCGCTCTGACACCTGGGGCTGAGAGGTACCCTGAATCCCTAGCAGTGTGAGAGCAGCCGAAAGGGGCTCCCACTAGAGGGAGGGTGGGGAATCCACTGTATTTGATTTGATAGCATTTGCTTTGCTAGTTCTGGCCGATCCCACCCTGGCTTTCATCTCGGCTTTAATTATGCGTATTGTGACCAATATCGGAGCTGGCGCTGCACAGACACAGGGGGCAACAGTCCAAACAAACAAAGGGCAGGGGGAAAACTGAGGCACGAAGCGGGGCCGTGACATGCTCAAGGTCACCCAGCAGGTCAGTGACAGAGCCAGCAATAGAGCCCAGGAGCCCTGTGATTCCCTGCCCCGTGCCCTAGCCGCTAGACCACGCTCCCTGGTCTCTGCTGTGGTTTCCTCTTGGAGTGGGAGTGTGTGGGAATGGCTGTGTGAAACCATGCATGTGTGTTTGTGATTGTGTGACAGGCGGTGACATGTATCGGACAGCATGTGCAACTTCACGACGGCACAGCGAACACCACACCAAGCCCAGTGCTCCCCCAGCCCGGAGTGTGGGTGTGCCAGGGCTGCTGCTGACACCACAGGCCCCGCTACACCCACTGCTCTGGATTGCAGGTCTGCAGGCTTCCTTCCAGAGCCTGAGTTTTTTGCTCTGTGTCTGTACAGAACCTGGCACAGTGGGGGCCTGGTCCATGACCAGGGCCCTGGGCACAAGCACAGTACAGATCATATCTCATCATGAATTCGCCTCCACATCCCTCTTTGACTCAGAGCCTTGTCAAAATCAGACAAGGAGCATAAGGACTTGAGGTCATTTTCATTTGATCTCTCGGGCAGCTTTGTACTTCAGCGCTCTGGCTCTTCAGCTAGCTAAGTCAACATCATTATCCCTATGTTAGAGGCAGGGAAACTGAGGCAGGGAGGCTTTCTGCACCCCGCCAGGCCACAGCTGAGAATGGAACCCAGGAGTCCTGACCTCCAGCCCCCCACCCCCTGTTCTAATCCATTAGACCCCCATTTCCAGCCCAGGGCTGGGAATAGAACCCAGGAGTCCTGGCTCCCAGCCCTAACCCCACTCTAACCCCTTAGACCCTACTCCCTTCCCAGAGCTAGGTATAGAACCCAAACATCCTGACTCCGTTTTGATCTCACCGCTTGATCCTCCCAGCCCCTGCAGGCTGCCTTTGCAAACCAGAAATGGGGGAAGCTGGGCAGATTTCACATGCAAGGCAGAAATGTGGCGAACTAACCAGCTGTCAGGGATTGAACAGAGGCCATGACTTGCCCTAATGCTGAGAAATGGTTCCCGCTATTTGTTTGCAGATTCTATGAATCTGGGGCCTCTGCCTTTCTGAGCCTGGGAATTGTGTCTCTCCCCTCAGCCAGGGATGGAGGGAAATCAAGCCATGATCTGGGACTTTCCCAGATTAAGAGCAGAACGGTATGAGCCAAGATGGGCCCTCCTTGTTGCTGACACAGGTGGAAAAACTACAGACATGGACTCCAAAAGTGTATTTCTGCTTTTCCGTCCTCTTTTTGCTCCCATTTGCCAGCCTGTTCAATTCACAACAGAGCCAGAAGTTTGGTCTAATACACAAGAAGACTTCCGCTGTCCACAGATGCAGGTCATTTTCACCCACCAATATTTTCCTCCATTGCCATATACACCCATCTCCTTTCTTTCATCAGCAGCTAGTTCTCATTCATTTCTTTTCCCTAGCCCTAAATATGTTATTTCCTTAAGCAAATCCAGCTACCTGGCTGGCACTTCAGCCTCCACCCCACTACACAGTCTCAATGTTTGGGCTATTCAGTTTTTAACAGCAGCCACAAAATCCCCCAAAGCAGAAATTTTTCTCACTTTTCAAGGCAACAACATTGATTTTTATTTTAAAACTTTGCCGGATCATTTCTCCTGCTACAGTTCTATAGGCCTCAATTCTTGCCACGAACTGGGCAAAAAGAGAGAGATTACAGAAAGGGGTGTCTGAAAGCTTTCTGTCTTAAAATCACGGCTCAAAATTCAGCCCGCGGGGCCTCTGGCCCTGATTCTGCAAGAAATCTTTTTTCTTTTTCATGGACCGCACACACAAAACCAGTGGCAGGATTATTTGGAGGGGGGGTGTTCTTCCCCCCCCCCAAAGGAAAGAGAGAGACACACAAATCCAAATAAAATAGAGTGCATAAAATATTTCTGTTTTCATAAAACACCTTTGAGAGGAAGAACTATGATTGCAGGCCACTGAGCTATTCACAAAAGCAGACACAAAACATTTACAGACTGACTCGCCAGAATTAATGCAGATAGATAAATAGATAGATAGATCCCATGTCTTTCTATTCAACATAGGCTGGGACAGGAAAAGTCACTAGCAAACAGATTATTAAAAATATCAAGCTAACGCCATCCAAAGTAAAATAAAATCCAAAGGAGAAGTCATGTATTGAGTTACACCATTGTGTGCATCTGCTTTGATAGAAGCCAGTCCACCAAGTACAATATACACGCATTGCTTTCTTATAAATATACTTTAAGAAGGAGGGAAATATCGGCTTTTCTGAGAGCTGGGTTAATTGTTACTTCGATTTATTCACCTTGAGGAAAAGGGGGCAATTGTTTAAATCCTTGCAGGATTAAGAGCTAAAATAACCCTTCTTCTCTATAGTGGAAGCACCTTGAAAACATTATTAATTAAATGAAAGTTCCCAACTTTCCTGGTCCATTTGGAAACCGTGAATTCCAAATTCTTTTGCCCATGTTGAGAAGTTGCAAAAGATTAGAGCCGCCAGGAAGAATTTTTCTTTACAGCAGGATCCAGTTTAAAAAAACAAAAAAGCTCAGCTTTATGTCCATGCCAGCCCGGCGTTCGATGTTGAATTTTGGATTATTTGCCCTCCTACTAGGAAATGAAATGCCGAATGTGGATCGGGCAATGCTGCAAAATTCAGAGCATCGCTTTTCTTTCCGGAATCCCCTCCGGAAAAAATACACAGCATAAATTGGGAGAAATTCTCCAAATTGTGGGTTCGTTCCTTGCAACAGATTTCAACCCAGCTGCTTGGGGGGAGGGGGGAGAGATTTTGCCGTTGCTCAGAAAGATTACTGAAGTGGAAGCTCGCCCGAGCACCTTGTTTCCTTAAGTGGTTGGAATGTCCCTGTTTGTGCACTCAGCTACGGGCACGGCTATCATGTATGCATGAATGGAATGGTACATGAAAAGCGACATGAAACACGCATGCAGAGGTGAATGAGCACAAAAAATATTTCACTCTGGGGTCTAATGGGAAAGACACTCATACACACACACCCCCCGTTGCATCTTTTCCAGGTGCAAAACCAGCTCTTCACGGCACAGCGGCTATTTCAGTCTTGCTCGGGAAAGCAGCTTGCTCCCCCCCACCCCATTAGCCGATTCTCAAATCCCTCTTTTTTGTTTTGGGTCTGCTGACCTCTCCTCACTTTTCCTTCCCCTGTGTGAAATAAATAATTGCAGGTAGGGACAGAGAAATCAAATCACACAAGCTTTCCCCCCCCCCCCGCCCCTTAAAATCAGTGCCCAAAACCATCTCCATCCTTTTGCCCTATTGCACAAAAAACACCCAACTTGAGAACAGAGGCAGTGGGGGTTTGGATTTGCTGCAGGTTTTTGGAAAACCCTGGTTTCTCCAGCAAAAGTAAAGAAGCTCAATGAGCTAACAGCTGAGGGGCAGACCCCTACATAATGGGGTTTTAATCACAGAAAAGTCTTAGAAAGCTAGGAAAATCCAGAGCAGCGAATCTGTACGGTGGAGCCCGGGCATTTTAACCACGCTATCATTGCAAATCCCGGAGCAGCTTTGCAAGCGAGATCTGTTTGGAACCCAGGCATCCTGGGCTTCAATACAAACAAATCTCTCTCTACATATATTTGGGGGTGGAAGCTTACCTGTTTGGCGTCCAATCGCTCTCTCCCTCCACAAAGTTTATCACGCCAGCCGGCCAGTTTATTCCAGTAACGAGGCAAAAAGGATGGAGAATCAGACTAGGAAATCGGCGAGGGGGGTGTTAAAACAGAGGGGTGGATGGGGAGGGAGGGCTGGCTCGCGGCGTGGGGCGAGCTAAGGCCAAGGGATGAAGTGTGGAGCAGAGTGAACGTTGATGTGTGTGTGTGTGTGTGAGAGAGAGCAAAGAGCAACCCCCAGACACACACACACAGTCACTGCTGCTGGGGAGCGCAGGAGAGAGAGCTTGCTGTGCCACTGATGCGCCAGACGAGATCTAGAGCGCGCTGTACATTTGTGCTAGCCGGGGCGATGCAACTCAGTGTAACGGGAGGAAGAGCCTGGGTCCTTCCTGCTAGCTGGACTCCGGCAGCCCCCCACCCCCACCCCACCCCCTGCAGCTAAAATGGCAGAGGGGCCAGAGAGAGCAAAGCCTGTTTTATGGTTCACGGGGCCTTTTGGAGCCGAAAAAAGGGGCTGTGGGGATAATGATGCAGCATCGTCATAAAGGGCAGCCGTCAGGAGGGGGGAGGGGGTTGGGCTGAGCCAGATCCCCCGCTGGTGTAAATCAGTGTCACTCCACTGGAGGTCAATGGGGCCAGATCCCCAGCTGGTGTAAATCAGCATCGCTCCGTTGGAGTCAATGGGGCCAGATCCCCCGCTGGTGTAAATCGGCATCACTCCACTGGAAGTCAGTGGGGCCAGATTCCCAGCTGGTGTAAATCAGCATCGCTCCATTGGAGTCAATGGGGCCAGATCCCCAGCTGGTGTAAATCAGCATCGCTCCATTGACTCTGGTTTACACCAGATGTGCATCTGGCCCCATCGGTCTTTCATCTAATGCAGTAGTGACTGCAAACCAAGAACCCTGGGATTTGTCCCCAGGGAGAGTTTTTTTTGTTCAAGCCCTTTGGCCGTTGTGCCCCCCCAGTCGGGCTGTGAACCCTTCCCCTCTGGGGCTGTGATGGGGGAGGGGTATGGAGAGGGGACCCCCAGGGGTATTTCCCCCACTTTTCAGTCTGCACCTAAAAGCATGATGGCTAGGATGGTCTGGAATGTTCTAAGGGGGGGGGTGTCTAGTGAGTGAGAGCAGGGGGCTGGGATCCAGGCAGGGGCAGTTGCCACCCCACAGATTTTCATAGGTCTACATGCTCCATTATACCATTCCCCCCCACCACACACACCGATGCAGGATAGAATAGTCACGTATAAGGCTCTATATCCTGACACAGCTTTGCCCTCCCCTCACCCCTGAAGTTGTCTGAAATGTCCCTCCTGAATTCTATCTCTGCTCTGGGCCGGGGGGCGGGTGTCTAGTGGGTTAGTGCAGGGGGCAGTTAGGACTTCTGGGTTCTATCCCCAGCTCTGGGGGGCAGGGTGTCTAGTGGGTTAGAGTGGGGGCGGGGCCTGGGAGTCAGGCCTGAGTTCTCTTCCCACCTTTCCCACTGATTTGCTCCGAGCCCCTGCTCCATCTCTTCACCCTCTCTTTCCTCGCGTGGCAGTCGGGGTCCTGGTGACCCACCTGCCTTCCCATCAGATGGCTCTTCCTTAGCCCTAGCGTGAAATCATTGTGTTGGGTCTCAGCTCAGTCCAAAGCATTGCCGGAGGAGTCTGGGGCCTCTGCGCCGACCTTCCCCTGTGGACACTAATTACCGGACTGGCCTGACTCTGGGTTGAAGCCCTTTTGTGACATTCACACCAGTCAGGAAGCTCCTTGGCTTTTGTCCCCATGCAGAGTGACACACAACCCTTGGACCAGTACCAGTCACATTTTCCCCCATGCTCATGCCCTCTCCTGCCTGGCTGACCCCAATGCACAATGCTAGTGGGCACTGTCCCCTCAGTCAGTGCTGGCCCCAGTGCCCCTGTGCGATGCTAGGGGGCGCTGTGCTGCAAGGACCAGTGGCGGCTCAGTAGGGGGCTCTCTCCCATAGCTGTCAGTGCTGGCCCCAGGGCCCCAACCAGCACTCGGGCCCTGTGCTGCAGGGGGTAGGCTCAGTAGTAGGCACTCTCTCCTCTTAATCTCTCTGTAGTTTTATTTGATACTTGAATCTTCACTTCCTATCTTAAACTGTTGTGTGCTGCTGTTAAACTGCTCCCCACCCTAGACGCTGCTGCATCGCAGTGCTGGGGGGGGGGACGTCCCTGTATAAACAGCCCCTGTGTCCCGCCCCAGAGACAGCCGCGTCTTAGGTGCTAAGTGAGATGACAGCTGTTTTTCCAACCTAGGTATCTCTTTTCTGGAGGTGTTGGGAGCCTGGTAGGTTGAAGAGAAATTGGAGTCTTTGCAGCACCCAGCACAACAGGGCCCTGATCTCAGTCGGGGTCTGTGCAGCGCCTGGCACAACAGGGTCCTGATCTCAGTCAGGGTCTGTGCAGCGCCTGGGACAATGGGCTCCTGATCTCAGTCAGGGTCTGGGCAGCGCCTGGCACAATGGGCTCCTGATCTCAGTCAGGGTCTGGGCAGCGCCTGGCACAATGGAGGCCCTGATCTCAGTCAGGCCCTTTAGGTGCTACCATAACGTTAATAACAACATCCAGCAGCAGAGCGTAAATCATTGTAATTTAAGATCTGTAAACCCTGGCCCACAGCACGGAAAGAGAAATTCCTCCTGCAATGTTGGGCTAATGAATCTGCGAGGAATGAGGAAGAGCCACATACATATTTATTCCCCTCCCCGCTCGTGTATTTCCCCCTCTTCCACCCGGCTCTGCTCAGCTAATGAAGGGCCCTTATTATGCTCCTATAATTCCTCCCTAATTTGATATTTTAGTGTTTCTATAAAAAGCCTCCAGTTTGCTGCAGATTTCCCACTAACTCTCTCTCCCCTCCCCCACCATGGCTCCCACCATCCCAGGATCAGCATGATCTTGGAGAGCCCCCTTTCCTTACTCTCCAGCCCCCCACGCCCCACTTTGTACAGCTCATACTGCAGGGAGCCACTAAATTAAACCATCCTGGAGCTCTCTGCTCCTGAGATTTGTGTGTGACCTTATAATCTACAACTGGTAGGTCACCCCAGTGGGAGATTATAGCTGCTCATGTGCCTCCCTGCTGCCCTCTGCTGGTCCAAGCCGAACTACTGATGTGTGTGTGTCATAGTCCCTATACTGCCGATAGGGATTCTCCTTCAGCCCTGGCCGGCATAAGGTTTGAAGGGCTCCGCTTTTGCAAGCAGGAGCTGGGTTCTCCAGAGTTGGAGCAATGAATATAAAAAATCAACATGGAGGTTGGAACCCCACAGCCACAGGGCACAAATTTTGTGTAGTTACCTGCACTAGAGCAAAACGGGGTCTGTGCAGCACCTGGCGCAACAGGGCCCCGGTCTCAGTCGGGGTCTGTGCAGCGCCTGGCACAGGGGGCACCCTGATCTCGGTCAGGGTCTGTGCAGCACCCAGCACGCTGGAGCCCTGATCTTGATCAGGGTCTGTGCAGCACTCAGTGCATTGCAGCCCAATGTGTGTGTATATCTAGCTCACTGTTACCCATGGGTCTCCAGTGGATTTTCTCCTCTCCCACAGTCCAGGACCAGGGCAGCTCCAAGATTCCAAACCGAGGCCCCGGGGTGTGACTGGGGAGGGGACACTTGGACAGCACTGCCTGCAAATACAGCTTCGGCCCATTGAAATCTGCAGTGCCATCCACGTTGTGTGCCACCTGTGATGCATGCTCATATCACTGCGTCCTGCATGCCATCTGCAGTGCATGGCACTCTTGCTGCATACCTCCCTCATGCATGCTTAGCTCTGTGCATGGCACATGCTAATCTCAGCACATGCCACCTTCAACGTGTGTCAGTCCCTCTGCATGCCATGCTCCAGGCACATCTACACACTGTGTCTCAGGGCCACATCCACCTACCCCCCATGACAGGCAGCAGCTCAGTGGAGTTTATATGCAGGCTCTGCCTGTGGGTTTGGAAGGGTCTTTGGCAAGCAACAGCCCCCTCCCTCCCAGCCCTTGGGTCTCAGGTGGTGCCGCAGGTAGCAGGCACCTGGGTCCAGCCATTCCAGCTAGCGGCTGGCAAAATTGATCAGTGGCAGGAAAAGCCTCTCGAGGCCGTTGCTTGGCAACGGAAACGCCTGATGCCAAGGAAGAGACAGGGGAAGGCGGGTGTTTTCCTTGAACAGCCGGAGCACAGCGATGGGGTTTGGAGGGATCGCAGCGGTGGCCTGGAATACCAATGCAAGCAGCAGCAACACGCTGGCCAGGTCCCTGGGGTGCCTGCCTGGGCTGGCACCATGTGTATCCCAGAGAAGTTCTCACCCCACGCCTATCACCGTGGCATCTGAGCCCCTCCTGGTGGTGCATTAAATGACGTGACTAACATCTGTCATGTGTATGTTTGGGGGGGTGTCATCTGGGGGTCCCCTTGTACTGGGAATCTGGGATCGGGGTCCTGGGATGGGGTGTCATCTGGAGCAGGGGGCCCCCTTGAACTGGGTAACTGGGGTCAAGGGTCCTAGGGTGTCAGCTGGGGCCAGGGTCCCCTTGTACTGAGGATCCAGGGTCAGTGGTTCTGGGATGTTGTCTGGGTCCGGGTGTCCCATTGTACTGGGGATATGAGGTCCCTGGGGAGTCATCCGGGTCAGGGGGTCCTGTTGCTCTGGGGATATGGGAGCTTGTGACTGTGTGAGAGCCCTGGGGGTACATGGGATGGGGGTGCGCGTGTTTCCTTGGGGACCAAGCAGCAGCAGGGATGAGGGCAGTGAGGCTCAGACCTGGGCACAGCTGGGCTGTCCCTGCCCTGGCCCCAGCCCTGGCCAGCATCAAGCAGAGCCCCCAGCCACTGGCATCTCAATTATTAAGGTGGGTGAAGGAGCAGCTGGCATGTGACTTTGGAGGCTCTTGCAGAAGGGTGACTCCAGGACTAGCAGAGTGGGGGGAGGAGGGACCTGGCTCCCAGCTCTGCGAGGGTAGTGGGGTCTAGTGGTTAGAGCAGAGAGGGTGAGGGCCAGGACTCCTGGGTTCCATTCCCAGCACTGGGCAGGAAGTGATGATGTTTCACACCCATTTTGGATTAGTGCAAATGAGGGTACATGGTTCAGGGCGTGTCAGTACAGCTCCACCCCTTTTACACACTCATAGGACATAGGGCTGGAGGGCCTGCTGGGCCAGACATTGCTGTCCCTGCTGTTGTAGGCAGCCCATTGTACTATCAGGCTGCCTGGTAACAGCGGGAACTGTATCCCTTAGCGCCAGGGATATTTCCTGTCCTGGGGCACTGCGGAGTGAAGGCACCAGCCTCTCTCTCCTCTAGCTCCTCCTCATGCACAGACCCAGGCTGGTGCTGGGAAGTTGCAGTTATGACCCGATGCACAGAGACCCCTCACCCAGCGCTGGGATGCAGCCACCTCTGGGGTGGGGCACAGGAGCTGCTTATACAGGGATCCCTCACCCAGCGCTGGGATGCAATTCCCTCTGGAATGGGGCACGGGATTGTTTCTGCTGCTCGCTCCTACACCACAGATTAATGCAGAGTCCTCCCTCCCTGCCTGCTACCAAATTCTTATGAGCTGGGCTGACATCTCTGCAACCTGGCACTGCAATTCCAGCCAATCCCTAAAAATACCCGGGTGTCTGTGCCACTGTCTCTTTGAATCACCCACTGCCTCTAGTTTTCTTACATTAATAATGGGGGATAATTTGTAGCCAGCTGTCGGTACTTCAGTTGCAGCGGGAGGGGATGGGAAGAATAAGGTGGCGGGAGGAATGAATCTTCTGGGCAGAGCAAATGAGATGCTATTGTACTGGCAAGGACCAGAGGTTGCAAATTATTAGTTTGTGTTACAGTCACACCTGCCAGAGAACAGGGCCCCATTGTGCCAGGCGCTGCACAGACCCCGACTGAGATCAGGGCCCCCATTGTGCCAGGCGCTACACAGACCCCGACTGAGATCAGTGACCCCATTGTGCCAGGTGCTGCCCAAACCCCGACGGATATCAGGGCCCCATTGTGCCAGGCGCTGCACACACCCCGACTGGGATCAGGCCCCCATTGTGCCAGGCGCTGCACAGACCCCGACTGAGATCAGGGCCCCATTGTGCCAGGCGCTGCACAGACCCTGACTGAGATCAGGGCCCCATTGTGCCAGGCGCTGCACAGACCCCGACCGAGATCAGTGCCCCCATTGTGCCAGGCGCTGCACAGACCCTGACTGAGATCAGGGCCCCCATTGTGCCAGGCGCTGCACAGACCCCGACCAGACTGGGAATAGCACCCAGGAGTCCTGTCTCCTAGTCCTTAATCAACCCTTTCTTGAATCCTTGTGAGCCTGACTTGCCATTTGTCTGCACTGTGAGCCCAGTTCCCCATTGCCCTGCCCCTCGTGCAGCCATTCACACTAGTGCAAAGTAGCTGTGCAAGCCCCACTGCTCTGATTGCTTCACACCTGCATAGAACTGGTGCAAATGGCCACCGGGCCAAAGGAATCACCCCCACAGCATGAAAGTCAATCAAGGGACTGAACTGGGACTCAGGACTCCTGGGTGGTGTTTGCAGCTCTGCTGTGACCAGCTGTGTGACTAGGAACAGTCCCTTCCCCTCTCACCCTGTGTCTGTTCAGCCTGTGAGGAGCTCTGTGTGTGGCGCCCGGCCCGATGGGGGCCCTGATCTCCATCAGGTCTGTGCAATGTGCGACTGGTCCTCGTCCCTGGAACGTGTCCCCCGCCCCACTCACTGGCCCCACCCTGTAGCAGATCTGAAGGCAGGGTCTGCCTCGGGGCAGGAAGGGTCCAGACAGTGTGGGATGCCCATCCCAGCTCACATGGCAGCACCCCCTGCTCACTGCACCTCTGCTGCTCCCAGCTCCTGAAACCCGGCCAGATCATTTGGCTCAGCTCTGCCTCTGAACGCCAGCCAGCTCAGCTGCGGCTGTGTTAATTAACAAAGGGGGAGAGGAATGAGGGGAGGAGGACTGGTAGCAGGACTCTAGGGTCCCTTAAGAGCCTGGGGGCCGGGCTTTGCCCAGCGCTGGCACAGAGACACCCCCATGGTGGAACGCAGGCTGGGGAGGGGATCAGGGTGCTGGCAAGATGGTCAGGGCATCCGCCCTGCCCAGGCCTCTCCACTCCCCTTGGTCTCAGTGCTTTGGGATCCCTGCGGGCATTCTCTCTTCATTAGCTCTTCACATTAACACGGCAAATTCAACAGCAGCTTGCTGGGCTTTGTGGCACCAGAATTAATTACTCCCCGAGCAGGAGACTGTCAGCAAACGGAAAGGGAGAGAGCATCTTTCTCCGTGCTCTGAGCTGTGTTTACAGCGACTCCTCACCCAGCTCCGAAATGCAGTTGCCTCTAGGGCAGGGCATGGGGCTGTTTATATAGGGATCCCTTGCCTGGTGCTGTGATGCAGCCACCTCTGGGGCAGGATGGGGAGCTGTTTATACTGTCCAGGAACTGTGGAGAATGGTACACCTTGCATCAATGCAGAGCCTGTTCTATCCCCATACGCATCTATCTATCTATCTATCTATTCCCATATGCATCTATCTATCTATCTATCTATCTATCTATCTATCCATCTATCTCCGTACACTCTATCTATTTATCTATCTATCTATCTATCTATCTCCATACACTCTATCTATCTATCTATCTCCATACAATCTATCTATCTATCTATCTATCTATCTATCTATCTATCTATCTATCTATCTCCATACACTCTATCTATCTCCATAAACTCTATCTATCTATCTATCTATCTATCTATCTATCTCCATACACTCTATCTATCTCCATACACTCTATCTATCTGTCTATCTATCTATCTCCATACAATCTATCTATCTATCTATCTATCTATCTCCATACAATCTATCTATCTATCTATCTATCTCCATACACTCTATCTATCTGTCTATCTATCTCCATACAATCTATCTATCTATCTATCTATCTATCTATCTATCTATCTATCTCCATACACTCTATCTATCTTCATACACTCTATCTATCTATCTGTCTATCTATCCATCTATCTCCGTACACTCTATCTATCTATTTATCTATCTATCTATCTATCTCCATACACTCTATCTATCTATCTCCATACAATCTATCTATCTATCTATCTATCTATCTATCTCCATACAATCTATCTATCTATCTATCTATATCCATACACGCTATCTATCTATCTATCTATCTATCTATCTATCTATCTATCTCCATATGCATCTATCTATCTATCTATCTATCTGTCTGTCTATCTATCCATCTATCTCCATACACTCTATCTATCTGTCTATCTATCTATCTATCTATCTCCATACAATCTATCTATCTATCTATCTATCTATCTATCTATCTATGTATCTCCATACACGCCATCTATCTATCTATCTATCTCTCTATCTCCATACACTCTATCTCTCTATCTCTCTATCTCCATACATGCCATCTATCTACCTATCTATCTATCTATCTATCCCTAGATTCCCATACACACACATATTCCCACTCCACACACACACACACACACCTCTAACCTTTACACACACACTCTCCTGTGCCTGCCGGCTCACACTTACACACATTCTGCCCTGTCCCCAAAATTGATCGGTTCCTAATCCCCCCACCTCCATTTCTAGCCGCTGTCCAGTCCCAGGAGACTGGCATGGGTGTGGTTTGCTGAGCACTGTTCAAACCCATCAGTCTGGCCCAGCCAGCCCACGCAGCACTGGGACCATCTGACAGCCCTGCTCAGTTCACAGGTGGATTTGGCAAGAAGGGAGAGTTGAAAGCCACCTTTTCCTGCAATCTCAGCTGATCTTTTTTTTTTCACTGTGAAGCGCAGCCCGCAATAATAGTTCATTTCAAACAAGGCATTCACACACACACCCCAGAGGAGTGGGTTTGATCGAGGAACAGCAGCTTCCAAGACATGAGAACACTCTCAGATTCTCACTGAGGTGACTTGGGGTCACCCCTGAAATACCAGATTATTCCTCTGTCCTTTTATCCCAACTCAGCCGCCGCATTTCACCACATTATTTGCTTCTGGATTGGGGCACAGTGTCTGTTTATACAGGGAACCCTCACCCAGTGCTGAGAGTGACCACCTCTGGGGAGCGGTGTGGGGACTATTTATACAGAGATCCCTTGCCTGGTGCTGAGATGCAGCCACCTCTGGGGTGGGGAGTCGTTTAACAGGGTTATATAACAATTTAAGAAAGGCAGTGAAGAATCCAGTATCAGTTGTGCCAGGGACTACACAGGCCCTGGCCAAGATTAGGGTCCCCATTGTGCCAGGCGTAGCACAGACACATACTAAGGGACAATCCTGCTGATTTAGAGGAAAGAGCACCCCCTACTGAGCCCCCCACCCTGCTCCCTGCAGCATATCACCCCCTAGTGCTGCACTGGGGAACTGGGATCAGCACTGACTTGGGGGGAGAGCACCCCTTACTGAGTCACTCTGAACACTTCACCTACCCCTGAACATTCCCAAAATGCTGCTGCTCCTCCAAACAGCTTCTCACTGCCGGGGAGGAAAGGGGGGCAGGTAAAACCTCCAGGCCAGGAATATAACCAGGGGATTCAATTGCTCCACCATAGGAAGCCTGATACAGACAGGGGACCTGCCCGTAGCAGCCCTCCCCTGCCCGGGTTCAGAGAGTTCTACACAGGGGGGTCTCCATGCATCCAAGCATGGCGGGGATGGGGAAAGACTGACAGCCTCCATTCATTTCTAGTGCCGGGTTTGGGGTGACGGGGGAGCTGATAGATTAAATGTTGGTGGGCAGATTGGCTCTTGCTGGCATTAGGGGCAGACCCAGCTGAGAGATGGGCTCTCTGGATGTCTGACAGAGGGGTTAGGGTGATGGCACCCAGGACAGCCGGCCCATTCTCCGTCAGTAACCTGGGTCAGTGTCAGTCAGTCGCTGGTACTGCCCAAGATGGTGAGAATATGGAGAACCCCACCACACTCAGTTCTGCTCACACGGGTGGGAATCAGGTGTCACTCCATCTGGTTTGATTGTGCTCAGACTGGTGTAAATCAGGAGGCACTCTGGAGAAGGAAGTGCAGTTACACCCTAGGTAGATGAGTGGAGAACAGGAACCCTACATTAGCGAAAGGGGTCAGAAAAGTGAAGAGAAACTCTAATGGATGAGTTTTGGTAGAATATGTATAAACAGCCCCCGCGCCCTGCCCCAGATGTGGCTGCATCTCAGTGTGGGGCCAGGGATCTCTGTGTAAACAGCTCCCACTCCAGAGGCAGCTGCTTGTCAGCACAGGACAAGGCATCCCTATATAAACAGCCCCCTGACCCCACCCCACCGCATCTCAGCTCCAGACTTGTTATCGTTGAGCAGTCTGTAAAGCTCATCAGAGCCCAGGCCTCGTTAGAGGGGATCAGTCAAAGCTAGCCTCTCCCTTGCTGGGGTTGGAAACCGATACATTTCCGCTTCTCATTCATGCCCTGGCAATTTGCTGATGGTTTAGCACCTGTTACCGGGGAGTTACCTTGGCAACGGGAGCATCGCATCAGACTCCTGTCACCTTGGAAACACCCCCTCTCACATTGAAAGCCTGTCTGGCTCCTGTAGTCAAGCCCGGAGCCCCACAGTGCCATGGCTATAGCCAGGAGACCCAGAGAATGTCTGCAACAGCTGGGGCAGGGCAGTGGGGTCTAGCGCCTAGAGCAGGGGGGTGCTAGGGTTCTATCCTGAGCTCTGGGAGGGGAGCAGGATCTAATAGATTACAACAGGAGGTGCTGGGAGTCAGAACGCCTGGGTTCTGTCCCCAGCCACCTCCCGCTCTCTGTGCCTCCATTTCCCCATCTGTCAGTGGGGAAAACCACTGACCTGCCTCCTTTGATTGGCATCTGTGCGACCCCCAGTGGAGGGGACCAGGGGCCATGGAAAGATTGTCATGGGGCAGTTATCACAGCCAGGCCCATGTGTACTTCCCCTGCCTTGGAAGGGGAAAGGGCTCCCTGCAAAGGATAATTGTCCTGAGTGCCCTGGAGCGGCAAAGGGGCATCTTTCCTCACTGCCAGCCCCGTCCTCTCCATCTTTATAGGAACGGGTAAACAGAGAACTCCTGTAATGCAAAGTGGCCCTAGAGCAGACATCAGCCAAACACTAAGTGCCCATGATTAATTGGTTCGTGTTTGTAAAGCATCTTGGAAATCTAAAGCACTCTGTGGTCTTGACCCCCCACCACACCGCAAGCCAGGCAGAGAACCCAGGCGTCCTGGCTCTCAGCCCCCCACTACCCACCCCAGGAATAGAACCCAGGAGTCTCAACTCCCAGGCTACTCTGCTGTCTAACCCACCAGACCCCCCCACTCCTCTCCCAGGCCCGGGAGAGAACCCAGGAGTCCTGACTCCAACCCCCTGCTCTAACCCGCTAGAGCGAGACCCCCCACTCCTCTCCTCGAGCTGGGGAGAGAACCCAGGAGTCCTGACTCCTGTCCCCTCTCTCTGTTTCATTGGCTTTAAGACCTTCCCCCATGCGTACAAGGGGCCTGCCACAGCCATGTGCTCAGAAATCTCCATGCCATGCCTAGGGCTGTGTGTGATAACGTCTCTCTAGCCAGTGTCCTTTTAATAACTTGGGATCTCTCTGTCTCTTTGCAGCTAACAGCTCCCTGCTTGGAGGTGGTGGTGGTGAGTGTGAAATTTAAACCTTTGTGCTGGAGTTTTTTTGTTGGGAGGAACAAAAAAATCAATATTGAATTTCTTTGAATTACTGACACGTGTTGAAGTGTGAAGGGAGAGAGATTGAGAGCGCCCGTCTCTGGCGCTGCACTGAGACCTCGGGTTCCTGGGTTCAATTCCTGACCGTGGACAAGTCCCTGCCCCACTCTGTGCCTCAGTTTCCCCTCCTGCTTTTGTCTGTTTACATAACAAGCTCTTTGGGGCAGGGACTGCCTCTGGCTGTGGGCTGCTCTGCACACAGTCTGTGTCCTGGTAGAACTCCGTCGGGTGTGAGGGGCAGGTTCTTTAGCGATCTAGTTATAGCGGCACGAGATTGGATGCAGTTATACAGGTATAAAGGTGCCTTAAACAGCCGTGTTGCCTAGTGGTTAGAGCCCTGGAGACACTGACCTCCCTGCAGGGCCGCCGAGAGCGGGTTCGGGCCCCGGTGAAAAAAAAATTTTGGGCCCCCCCAGCAAGGGCGGACCGGCTAAACAGGGCCGACGAGAGGGGGGGGGAAGCCGGGGCCGGAATTTTTTCGGGCCCCCCAGCAAGGGCGGATCGGCTAAACAGGGCCGACGAGGGGGGGGAAGCTGGGCCCTGGGCCCCCTTCCGGACCGCTGGGCCCGGGTAATTTGTACCGGCTTCCCCCCCTCTCGTCGGCCCTGCCTCCCTGGGTAAAGCACTGGGAGATCTGCTGATGAAAGCGCCATAGAAGAGCTAGGGATTGTTGTTATACTAGCACAGCTTGCTCCCCTTCCCTTTCCTTATGAGCATAGCTAGATTGGGATAAAGCACATTTGTCCCGGTCTAACCACGTCCACACTAGGGGGACCCCTCACACTGCTTTAACTAGACTGGCAGAGTTAAAGCCACGCTTAAGTGTCTGTGCAGCGCCCAGCACAATGGGGGCCCTGGCCTAGGGTGTGTATGGGGTGGTTGGAGGGATGGATTCCCATTCTAAACTTCACCATTCATAGCCGCTGAAGGCAGGACAAGCCGTAATGGGCTTGATCTGCAGCAAGGGAGAGTTAGGTCAGATGTAAGGCAGAACTTTCGGACTCTAAGGGTAGCGCAGCTCTGGAATGGCCTTCCAGGAGAAGTTGGATTCCCCGTCACGGGAGGGTTTCAAGAACAGGCTGGACAAACACCTTTCAGGGACGGTGGAGGTTTATTGGCCCTGCCTCAGCACAGGGGGCCAGACTAGCTGACCTCTCCAGGTCCCTTCCAGCCCTACATTGCTCTGATCACATAAAAGTGGCTTAAAGAAAGAAGACCTGCTTAGCAGGTCATCCCCTCACCCCCCCCACACACAGTGCAACCTGCCCAGACCCAGGGCTCCCTCAAGGTTTCTCTAGTCCACGGTCAGACTTGGCTTTGACATGGTGCCCGCAGAGTCCCTCTCTGCCAGGACATGAGTGAGAACGGGGTTCTGCTTGGGCAGAGATGGCTTAGCCATTCACGCCTGCCTGCACAGCAGCCAGAGTCCGCATGGAGGGGACTAGGGTCGGTTACGGACATATGTGCGCGCACACACGCACACACACACACACACACACAGAGCCTGTCTGTCCCTCTTCCACGCATAGTGTGTTACATGCCCTGTCACTTCACTTGATTTTCAGAGGGATCCTTCACCCGGTGCTGAGATGCAGCTGCCTCTAGGGAGGGAACACGGGGGCTGCTTAACAGTACAGAGCAACACTACACAACAGCTTAGTGCAGGAAGAGAATAGCGTTGTATCCAACTGAATGTGGTGGTGGGAATTTAAGGTGGGAGACTTGAATGTGACTCCAGGACTAACACTAGCTTTGCGAGTGCTCTCTCTGAGCCCCCCACCCCCTTTCCTGCAGCACAGCACCCCCTAGTGGGGGGCCTGAGGGCAGCGCTAACTGAGGGTCAGTGCTCGCTTCTGAGCCCCCAGCCCTGCTCGCTCCAGCACACTGCACCCTAGCACCACACTGGGCCGCTGGGATCAGCACTGCCCATGAGGAGAGGAGTGCCCCTTCCCGACCCCCCACACCACTGGGGCATCGAGGCTAGTGCTGACCCCAAGCTTAGAGCGCCCCCACTGAGCCCTCTCCGCTCACCAGCATGACGGCCCTGGGTCACCCAGCAAGCCCTGCTTAGCAGCCGTTTCACAAAGTCACAGCCCAAGGTGGTGGTGTTGGGAGCCTGAAGCAGAGAATGGAATGAAGGGGAAATTAATGACCCAGGAAAACAAACAACCCCCGCCCAGCCCTGCCCGCTCCGGGGCCTCCTCATTGCCAGCCGTAACGGCTCCCTTATTTATCCCTGACCTCAGAGATCCCATTTTATTTCTACTTTTAAAAGGCCTGGAGTTGTCACTCGATGATAAACGGTGCCGGGTGGGATTTATCCGCCACCCCATTAACATGTGACCTCTCCCATCGCAAATACTGCTGACAGCGGGTACAGCACTCAGCCTCGCGCCATAGCAGCAGGATGGGGGGGGAAGAACCTGGCCTTTTGGATCGGCAAGGTTTGCAGAGCACAAGATCAGTAGAAGTGGGAGCTCGGCAACCTGAATGCAGCAGACCTGTGTCCGTGTGCACTGAGGGAGTGTTCTCATGTCGTGTAATGCGAGTCCAGATCACTGGTGGTAGGCATCTGTCTGTCCCCATACACCTTTATCTTTCTGTCATTCTACACATTCCTATCTATCTATCTATCTATCTGGTATAGTACCTTAGCACTGTAGCTCTGGGTATGAAACAAGTGTTAGTTTAAATTCCTAGTTGCATCCCTGCATGTCAGTGGTACCTGGCTCTCCTCTTTAATTCTGACCCTAAAATGATGTGTAGTGTTTGCTGTGTGGCTTTTATACTATTGCTGCGCCTCACCCCAGAGGTGGCTGCATTTCAATGGTGTGATCACGCTGATGAAAAACGTAAATGAGAATTAGTCCCTTTAAAGACTGTATTTCCAAGTTCATTTGAAAATAAGGCTTTATAGAAATGGAGGCTTAGCGGGGGTGGATTCAAATCCCATTTACGCAGGTGTCAGTCTGGAGTCACTCCAGATTTAAACCAGAGCACAGGAGTTTGTTGTGTTTCCTAAAGGACTTCAGCGCTGACATTAAATGTAGATAGGTTTCAGAGCGGCAGCCGTGTTAGTCTGTATCAGCAAAAAGAACAAGGAGTACTTGTGGCACCTTAGAGACCAACAAATTTATTTGAGCATAAGGGTAAAATTTTCAAAAGGACTTACATGATTTAGGAGCCTATATCTCATTTTCAAACATGACTTGTGTTGACTTTCCATGACTATTAAGGTACCCAACTCCCACGGCAGTCAATGAGAGTTAGGCACCTACATACTTTTGAGGATTTGGGTCTCAATGCCTGAGCCACTTTTGAAAATGGGACTTAGCCACTTTTGAAAATTTGACCTTAAGTGACTTGTCCAAGGAGCCTGTGGTACAGCTAGAAATAGAACTCAGATGGCCTGAGCCCCAGGCCCACCCCTCAGACTCTCCAGCCTTGCCGTTTGTTGCTCTCTTGCGTTGACTAAGCAATAGCCAGAAGTATTCAGTCTGAGGGGATTTTTAAACCCTAATCAGCAAAATAGCAAAAGAACAAATCAATTTCTATATCTCCGAAAGGATGCACGTAGATCTCCCAGTAAATGAGAAGTGACAGGGCTCTCTTAGACGCATGGCGAGATTTATGCTAGCAAGATGGGCTCTCTGACAACTCGGAAGGACTCCTGCCACTACCCAGAGCTAAATATAACTTGTATAAATTCCCCTGTCGGGACACATGTGTATCTGTGTGTGAGAGCAGTAACACCTGGCCATGCAATCAGCCTGGGTGTTAAATACAGGCCGGGATATTCAAAAAGATCCAGAGGGATTTAGGTGCTTTGACTAAAAATGTTGAGTGTCTAAGTGACTTAGGGGCCGCTGTCCTTTTTTCATAAATGACTCAGGCATGTAGAGGTAGAGCTGATGGGGAATTTTTGATAAAATGTTTTTGGCCAAATGCGCCCATTTGTTGAAACTGTTCACGGTGCAAGAAAATTGGTCAAGATTTTGATTTTCCTCCCAATTCGGGGCAGGGGAAATTTTCAGACTCTCAAAATATTCAGAGAACAGGAAAACTGTTTTCCACCAAGTTCTGCTTCAGAGCTGAATTCGTGCAATTAAGAGCCTGGACTTAAGTTTCTTTTGAAAATAGGATTTAGGCCTCTAAGACATTTAGATGCTTTGGACACTGGTATCCTTAGGCACCCAGGGGCCGGATTTACAAAGGTAGGGAGTTGTCTTAAGATGCAGACAGGCACCCAGTGCAATTTTCCCAAGCCCCTAGATACTAAGTCTTGTAATCATTGGGAGTTGGGCGCCTGCCCAGCCAAGTGATGGCAAAGCCTTTGGAAGAATCTGGTTGTGTTCGTTTGGATGCCTAAACAGGAGCTACGATCCGTGGGAAATCCAGCTTCAATTGGGGGCGTACGGCACTTGAAAATCTGGCCCTGTGCTCATTGTGTCTCAGTTTCCCCCTCTGCAAAAAGGGGATAAAAGGCTATTTGTCAATTCAGATGATTAGTTCTTTGGGGCAGGGACTCTCTCGATGTGTGTCTGTGCAGCGGGGCCTTCGTAGCGTGACCAGACAGCAAATGTGAAAAATCGGGACGGGGGTGAGGGGTATTAGGAGCCTATATAAGAAAAAGACCCAAAAATCGGGACTGTCCCTATAAAATCGGGACATCTGGTCACCCTAGGCCTTGGTCTCGGTCAGGGTCTGTGCAGCGCCTGGCACAATGGGGCCCTGATCTCGGACGGGGTCTGTGCAGCACCTGGCACAATGGGGCTCTGATCTGTGCTATCACAATACAGCTGGAGCTGGCCCCTTCCTGTCCATGCGGTGCTGAGAACACAGGAGCTGTGAGGGCTGTGTTGGAGCCCTCTCCCCATGTCATTCTGTTGTTCTGTCCATTAGTCCACTCTTGCAGGAGATTTATGGGGATTTTTTGTAAAACAGCAGAGTTCTGAGGTCCTGCATTTTAACACCAGGCTCAGATTTATGGCACTTAGTGACGGGTGAGTGCATTAGAGGAAGGGCCATGTTCCCCCCCCCCGCCTTGGCCTCTCTCTTTAATTTGATTGCAAAACAACTTTTAAGGGTGGAAAATAAAATCCAAGCAAAGGCACTTGATTGTTCTTCCCGACAAGGACATTTAGGGATGGAACACACCACGCTCGGCATTTGGGGCAAAATCCCTGTAGCGGAAATGCTCCAAGATTAGCTAGTAAATCAGCAGCACCCCATTGGAGTGACCGGGCCAGATCCACAGCAGGGGTAAATCTAGGGTGACGAGACAGCAAATGTGAAAAATTGGGACAGGGGGTGGGGGATAATAGGAGCCTATATAAGAAAAAGACCCAAAAATCAGGACTGTCCCTATAAAATCGGGACATCTGGTCACCCTTGGTAAATCAGCCATAGCTCCATTGGAGTCAGTGGGGCCAGATCCATGGGTGGTGTAAATCAGCC
>NW_020664440.1:29432961-29450853 GCF_002925995.2 Terrapene triunguis
CCATCTATCTATCTATCTATCTATCTATCTATCTATCTATCTATCTATCTTTTCCTGCCTCCCAGCACCTTTTAGGCACCTTCTATGTGAAATCAATAGCAAATAGAGAGTCGAGTCCCTAGTGGGTTTCATGGAGTATCTGGTTCCTTCTCCCTTTTCTAAGTCAAAACTCTGATTCATAGAGTTTAAGGCCAGAAGGGCCTGTTAGATCATCCAGAAATTCACCCACTTCCCCCCATACTGAACCCAATATCTGGTGTTTGGCTAAAGCACCTTCCAGAAAGGCAGCGAGGCTGGATTTGAAAACCTCAGTGTTGGGGTTGGGGGAGTCAGGTTTGGGATTTAGAGCAGAAGAAGGGTCTGTGGTTAGGGTTTATTGGTACCAAGGTTGGTGGGTGTAGTAAGGCCTTTTCCAAAATGGGGTCCAACGGCGTTCCCTCTAGACACTGGATTCTCTGGATCCCCTCCAGGAGTTTCTCTCTTAGCTGGATCCCCTAGATCCCCCCAACATGCTGGGCAAGTGATCATGCATTGTGATTCCTGAGGTCTCTTGCGGGGGACCATCCCTTCTCTACAGCTCTCAGACCACTGCCTCTTTGACAGCGCTTTTCATCCGCAGATCTTGAAGCACTTTACAAAGCATCCTTATCCCCACTTTACAGATGGGGAAACTGAGGCACAGGGAGGGGAATTGATTTGTCCAAAGTCACCCAGCAGTGCCAGGAATTGAACCTGACTCTTAGGCCATTGTCCTGTCCACTAGGCCAAGCTGCCCTCTCACCTATAGCTCCTTATAGAGCATCTTTCATTGGGTGTCTTTTAAACTTCTAGCCCATGTGTGGATAATCGAGAATTCCTGCTCCATTGTTTCCCCCATGGGGCTTTGGGAGAGAGACTCATCCATCTCTCTGCAAGGGAAGTCCTTCCATTCCTCCACTCCAGGGACAAGCTCTTAGCTTCAGAGGAACATTGGACAGCCATGGCATCCTCCCCCTGCAGATGATTCCAGAGAATCAGCTGTGGGAGGGACAGAGTTAAAATTACTTGGTTTCCCATATCCCTGTTTAGAGCTGAGTCACGCCCATTTTGTTTCTTAGGAGGAAAAGATCAATTGTTCTAAAGATCCATTCAGTACAGGCTGTCTAGTGGCACTGACAGGAGAAACTGCCCATGGGGCGGAAGGATCTTCCTGATCCTCTATTAGAGAAGCCCTGAAGCATGAGAGTTGATTTGCCTTCTAAAAGCCATACTGCAGCTCTGCATTTAGATAACGACTCTAATCTCATCTCATGCTTCAGGGCTTTAGCTGGTTGCCCACAAGCATCCAGGAGGGAATTTCCCCCCTGAAGCACAGTCAGCCAGCTGTCTTCTGGGTTGGGTTGGGTTGTTTTTTTCACTTTCCTCTGAAGCATCAGGAATCGGCCACAGCTGGAGATGGGACACCAGGCAGGGTGGGCCAAGTTCTGAGCTGGTCCAGAGAATCCTCTCTCTAGCTGCCTGGCTGGTGAGTTTTGCAGAGATGATCAGGATCCAGCTGATCATCAGATTTGGGGTCAGGAATTTCACCCAGGTCAGATTGGCAGGGACGTTGGGAGTTTTCACCTGTCTCTGCAGCATGGACGCGGGTCACCTTGGGGATCACATGGGCATGGCTCACCTCAGCAATTCCTTGCCAGTGCAGGGGCCTTGGGCATTGGTGGCTCCTCAGTCTCTCCTGTTCCCTGCCTCGGTCTCACAACTGGTTAGTCTCCTGAGGGCTGAAATGTTTTGATCTAACTGAAGTCTCTGGGCTGAGTCTAGGGGTAACTGGGTGACATTCTCTGGCTTGTGCTATACAAGGGGTTAAACTAAATAATCTAATGGTTCCATCTAGCTTTGAACGCTACGAAATCTGTTCTACCCCCATGTAAATAAAGCCCAATCCTTTCGTCAAGCCATGCTAAAGGATGGCTTCTTGTGGAGAGGAGTTCCTCAGGCTTTGCAGAGAAAAAGGAAAGGCAGCATTGTTATTATTTCACGTTTATATTATGATAGTGCATAGAGGCTTCAGAGCTGGGGCACTGGAGTCAAAGGGGAGAGCACTTTCCACTTCCCTGCTCTCTGCAGCATAGCATTCCACAGTGCCGCACTGGTTCTGTAGGGCCAGCAGTGACTGCCTGGGGAGAGCACCCCCTGTGCTGACCCCCCCATCTTATTCCCTGCAGCACAGAGACCCCCTCCCCCCCCAAGTCACCCCCCACACTCTAAGCTTCCCCCTGAGCAGCAAACTACCCCACTTGAGCTCCCAGACCACACCCCAGCTGGCTGGCACCGAAGGGCCTACCCTGTGCCAGGCTTGCCTCAGGCCCTGCTGGGCATTACTAGCAGCCAGTTCAGTGTGGAGGAGTCCAGAGCTCCCCCCCTTGACAGTCCAGCTATAAACTGCTTTTGTCTTGGGTCAATAAAGGGGCTGGGGAAGGTGGAAGAAAAGCCCTTTTTGTCTTTTGTGTGGGGAAGAAATAGAGTCAGGGGCTTTAAATCAGGAATTAAATCAACAAACACCTCCTCCCCCCCAGCGTCTCTCTTGTTTATTAGGCCTGACATGTTTACTCTGTGATAAGAAACAGCGCTTTCACCAAGAGATTTGTGTTCTATTTTTCAATTACCACTCGTCTCTCTCTGCCACTTTTGCACTAAAGGGATAATAAATGTATCGGAGCGTTTCAATTATTCATCTAAATCACGGACGCGCCGGGGCCGCTGCCTGCGCGCTTAGTGACAGATTAATTCAAGGCTGCTACTGGATGGGTTTTTTATGCACCCCCCTCTTCATCTTAGGGCCCAGGTAAAGTCTCCTCCCATCACACTGTTAAGCCAGCGCCACTCTCCTTACAAAGCAACAGTTGATCTCAGGGGACAGAGCTGACTGGCCTAGTGGCCTGGCCAGTGGGCTGTGGAACAGAACGCTTTGATTCTACTCCTGGTTCCTGGCTACACCTCATTCCTGCTCAGTGCTTCTGTTTCCCCTCTGCCCCCTTTGTCTATTTAGATTGGAAGTGCATCAGGGCAGGGGCTGTCTCTCACTCTGTCTGTGCAGCACCTGGCACAGTGGGGCTCACAATCTCTGCTGGGGTCTTTGTGGCACAGTGGGGGCCCTGATCTCTGTGGGGTCTGTGCAGCGCCTGGCACAATGGGGGGCTGGTTGTGGCTGGAGGTAGTGCAGCACCTGGCACAACAGGGGGCTAACGTTGGTTGCAGCTCCTACATGCCCTGTAATTTAATTTAAATGATAAATAAAACAGACATATGCCAATGGCAATTGGGACCTCATTGTACCGGGTGCTGTACAAATATCTAGCCATTAAATGTTCTCTGATGCCAAGAGTTTACAATCTGTACTGCACCGCCACACATACACACGCCTCTCAACCAAAATACACTGGGTTAGATCCTAATCTGGTGTAAATTAACTCTGATCATTTATACATGCTGAGACCCTGGCCCAAATTCCAACAGTACCACTGCCTCTCCCCAATCAAAATCCATGATGCTGGGCTCCAAAAAGCACAAGACTGGCTTAAAAAATCATGAGTTTCTAAACAGTAATACAGTAAATGTCATTCTAATCCTGGATTCTGAACTCTGGGAAGGTCACATCCCCTTCAGGGCTTTCTCTAGAACCAGCAGAGTTAGACCCTTACTCTTTTTGGTTCTTAGTCTGTGTGGCACCCAGGGGTCCTGCTCTACAACTGGAGCTCCTGGGCACTACTGCAATTGTTACTGCTACCCCTTTGGCCGAGCGGTTTGCCAGTATCCAGGGACTCGCTGGGCTGTTTCAATTAGGAGGAGAAATCAATGATGTGAGTTAGGTACATTCTTCTGTACAATCCTGTTTATTTAAAAATAATGTGCACATAGTCCTCTTTCCCTGAACGCAGTGGAAACAAACACCAGCAGGCAGATTCTTTGCTCTGTGCAGAATGGGCTGGGAAACTGAATTTCTGTTCTACAATAATTTTTGAGTTTTGGAAAAAATTTCACCCCAAAAAGCCAAAAACTTGAACTAAAATCCCACAGTATTTCATTTTGGAAACATCAAAACATGGGGTTTCCTAAATGAAGTGTGTGCCCCTGGAGCCCTGGTAGCTCCTGACCTGATTCTTGTCAGTTTCATGGCTGTCCACCACTGAATAGCAGCTGTGAAACTGTTTCAGCCAGCTGTTGCCAGAGCTTCCAGGATCCCAGCTCCAGGTTGACTGTCTTGGAGTTGGGGACTTCAGGGCCTCCAGTCTCCTGGGCTAGTTGACTCCCCAGGCTGCCTGACTGTCTGGCTCCCGAGGCATGGCAGGCTGCCCTGGAGCCAGTACCCATAGAAGCCCAGGGATCCTGCCCCCAAGGCAGTCCTTCCAGCGGGCTGCCAAGGAGCCAGGTGGGTGAGCTAGCCAGAAACCAGGCAATTTTTTAAACCTGCGTGTGTTCCCTCAGAAGATCTGTCTTTTCCACAAAATGTTTTTTTCCACTGGAAAACTTCTGACCAGCTCGGTGTCCATGGAGCTCCATCCCTCTGCTCCCTCTCAGAGCCACACTCACAATTGCTTCTCCTGCTCTCTGCTGGCTTTCTGCCTCTCTGCCACACACACATCTTGCCGAACAATCCCTTAGCCCCTGTAACCAGTCTGAGACCATGTCTACCCTATGGCTGCTACAACAGCACAGCTATGGCGCTGCAGCTATGCCGCTGAAGTGCCGCAGCGTAGATGCTTCCAAAAGATACGGAACGGGTTTTTCCGTCAATGTTGGTAATCCACCTCCACGAGCTGTGGTAGCTAGATTGATAGAAGAATTCTTCCATCACTTTGCCACGTCTAAACTGGGGATTAGGTTAGCAACTACAGTGCTCCGGAGTGTGAATTTTTCACACCCCTACATGGTGTAGCTATGTTGAACTAACTTTTAAGTGTAGACCAGGTCTAATTCTCCTTATGTTAGTTCTTGCTCAGACTTTGCCATTTGGCCTTGGCCAGTGGCTTCCAGCTATCACTACATAAAAAGAGCTTAATTGCTCCTTCCATGTAGCCCAGAAGAAGGGTGCTTGGTATTGGCTTAAACCAGGTCCGTGATTGTCTATAGAGAAAAGACCTGATTAACATTATTGAGTATTTATTTATTAATCATTGAGATTCTCATGTAATTCTGGCTGCCGGGGGCCGAGGGGGAATTCACAGCAGCTGGCAATTCAGAATCCATGTTATGGGCAACCATCCACTAGTGTAGCAAGCCTCTGCCAATCCCGCCAGCCTGGAGGGGCAGAGCTGCAGGGATGGGGGAGTGTTTGCTGAGTTTTATGGGATTATCCCGGGGTTTAAATTTAGGCAGCAGCTTTTCCCCTTTTTTCATAACTGGAGCTTCCCTTGATCCCTCTCACTCTGGTGGCTCGGGAGCCCTATCTCTCAATCAGCAGTAAACCCGCTTACGCCATTATTGGTTTCGCAATGGATTTGAAAATCATTCGGCTTGGATTAGCATGGACAGCAACAGGGCTCAACTTTTGTGGAGCCTGATTAATAAACAACACAGGAACCTTGGGAGCTAATCCTTTAGCTACCGGGGAAGGGGGAGTCGAGATTGCTTGTGGCCTGCCTCTTTCATGCAACCCCCCACAGTCCCTGCATCACTGCAGGAGCGTCTATGTAACCTGCCACCAGTGCTGCTTCACTCAGTAATTCAGGGGGCGTTTTACTTAGCACTGATCCCCACAGTGTAGTGGGGAGGCCAGTCATTCATTTGGTCACTTTTAAGTTAATCATTTTGGTTAGGAGGCAGTGCAGCTGATTGGATGGAGCACTGGAGTGGGACTCTGGACACCTGGGTTCTATTCTTGGAGCTGCCACTGGCCTGCTGGGTGACCTGGGCCATGTCACGTCACCGCTCTGTGCCTTGGTTTCTCCAGCTGTAAAATGGGGATAAGGATATTTATGTGCTTTGAGGTCTATGATGGAAAGGGCTGTAGAAGAGCTCGGGATTAGTATCATTACTGGGACCTCTGTGCTGTCATAGATTACATTGCTTGGATGTCGGGATCCCAGGGACAGGGATGTTTGGGATCCATTCTGGGGTCACCCCACTGTTGTGCAAAGGCAGGGGTGAAAGACAGACTTATTTCAGTGCCAGCTTAATTCTCTGTCATCCCGTCCTTTGTGCTGCCGTTTATGTCAGTGTAAAAAGGACAAGAACTACACCCAGTCAGAAGGAAGCAGTGTCTGATATTATTATTGCAGCAGCACATGAGATAAGGGTCCCCTTGTGCCAGGCGCTGCACAGACCCCGACCGAGATCAGGGCCCCCATTGTGCCAGGCGCTGCACAAACCCCAGCTGAGATCAGGGTCCTTATTGCACTGGTTCTGCACAGACTCTGACTGAGATGGGGCCCTGCTGGGCTGGGCACTGCACAGACACACAACGAGAGACAGTCCCGGCCTGAAGAGCTCACTCACCATCTAACTAGACAAAGCATAGGGGAAATCAGTCGCAACGAGGGGAAGGGCCTTGCCTGAGGTCATGCAGGAGAGGCAGGAATAGAACCCTGGAGTCCTGGATCCCAGCAGATGTGTGCCCTAATGTTTGACCGCGCTGCCTGCATGCTTTGTCCTGCTGTAAACGACAGGCCAGAGAAGCTCAGCCCAGCCCCATCACTATGTTCGGAGTCCTACATGCTCCCCACCCGCCACCGGAAGCCCCTAGGCATGGGTGGAATTTTCTCTCTTCAGGTGAGGAGGGGAGGAAGTTGGATGGGTAAGTTTCAAACTGCTCTGAGGGTCTGATGGTGAGTCAGACCTCCTAGATTCTGTGCCCTGCTGCAGGAGGGGAGTGGGGTCTAGTGGTTAAAGCAGGGTCCCTCACATCAACACAGCTATTTTCACAGCCCCGCAGCCCCACAAGTCCGAGTCAGCTGATCCAGATCAGACGCAGGTGTCTAACTGCTGTGTAGATGTACCCGTAGGTTCTATCCCCCTCTATGGGAGTGGATTGGAGGTTGGGAGCCAGGACTCCTGGGTTCTAGCCCTAGCTCTGGGAAAGGAGTGGGGTCTAGTGGTTAGAGCAGCAAATTGCAAGTTGGAATTCCGGTGGGAAATCCTTCCAGCGTTGCTCGTGCTGGGAGTCACTTCCCCCTGCACCGAGCCAGCCTCAGTGACCCTCCCAGGGGCCAGCAGGTCTTAGCATTGCCCCCTCAGCCCAATCCACGGCGTACTCCCGCCCCTCCATTGCAAGACATGAGGGCTAAGTTCAGCTCAGCCAGGGGTTGCTCTGACTAGCCCAGGTTCCTGCCTCCAGCAGCTCTGGACTGTAATGAATGAGCCTGTCTGTGTGTGGCGGGAGTTGGGGCCGGACGGCTGTCACGGGGCTGTCACAGAGCTGGGATCAAGGCAACAAGCGTGAGTGATGAATGGCGCCTCGTGTACATAATGGACGCTCAGTGCTTTCAAATGTCCATTGAGGGGAGCGATGGCTCCCCATAATGAACTGGGACTAGCAGATTCGAAACAGCTGCTGATCCGTCTTCCCTGCCCGCTCTCCTGTGCGCTCTGCGTGTTTGTGCAGGGGCGTGACGGAAGAGAGCCGCTGTGGTCGGAAGGGAGAGTCAGGACACCTGGGTTCCATCCCCAGCTCTGGGAGGGGAGCGGGGAATAGTGGGTTAGAGCAGAGAGGGCCAGGAGTCAGGACACCTGGGTTCCATCCCCAGCTCTGGGAGCGGGGTGTGGTTAGAGCAGGACTCCTGGTTTCCATTTTTCTCCCACTGGCTGACTGGCTGTGTCTCCTTAGGCAAGTTGCTGCTGTCTTTGGCTGCCCCCTGAGTGGGGAACCCTGCAGTGTTGCCCATTCTAGGCCGGTGTGTCTGAGCCCTGCCGGAACCAATGGGAGGGTTTGAGAGGGAGGCCAGGGGCTGTTATTGCAGCTCGCACAGAGCAAAGCAAGGGGAGTTGGGGATGGGTACAAAGACACGTTCTCTGCTCCATAGACGATCTAGTGTTGCCACCCCTCCCCCCACCTTGGGCCAAGCCAGTCTCAGCATCATCCCCACCCATCCAGGCCCAGCTAGTGAGAGAACCCCCCCCAGCCGGTCTCCCGTGTTGCCAGCTAGGCGAAGCTTGGCATGAGTGCTTATGGGGAGGCCGGGAGGCTAGGCCAGTCAGGGCTCTGTAGCCCCGCTCCTGCCCAGCAGGTTATTGATTTGTCAGGGCAGGCAGGCGGGATTTTGCTGGGTTGGCTGGCAGGATGATTCATGGCCTGCAAACTGTGAGCCCTGCACTTAGGAGCCATTTCCTTAACTAAACAAACAAAAGCGAGGGAAGGGGGGGAGCTTTACTGGCCAAATTGATGGGGCTGTGGCTGGAGCCTGCAGGGGCCAGCTCCCCCTTCCATTAGCTGGTATGCGCTCTGCTTGCCAGCTGGGTGGCCGGATGGGGTGATGAAGCTCAGGGCTTTGCATTTAACTCTGCTGAGTAGGGTGACCAGGTGTCCCGATTTTATAGGGACAGTCCCGATTTTTGAGTCTTTTTCTTATATAGGCTCCTATTACCCCCCACACCTCCGTCCCAATTTTTCACACTTGCTGTCTGGTCACCCTCCTGCTGAGTGACACCCCAGGGCTGCCGGCCCAGGTGGGCTCCTTTGAGTCACTAACCACTAGGGCTTCTCGGGGGTGGGGAGAGAGGGGATGTGGGGGGCAGGTTTCTTCGCTCTTTGGAGCCAGAGAAATGGGAGGGTTTGGTTGGTGGCTTGTGGCTTGTGGAGGAGTGTGTTTGGGGGAGGGGAGGAGTGTGTATGTGGTTGAATGGAGGAGTGTGTAGCGGGGTGTGTGTGTGGAGTGAGCATGTGTGGATGTGTCATGCTCCCATCAAATTCACTATGACTGAGTTATCTGTATGTGTGTGCCCACGTGCCTAGGAGGAGGAATGTGGGCTGTGAGCATGTGTGGGTGCCTGCACACTTGTGAGTGTATGTGCGTGCGTGTGTGCCCATGTGAGTATGTGGGGGGCGTGCACACTTTGTGTGAATGTGTGTGCTCCTGAAGATGTATGTGCAGTATACACACATTTTGTATGTGCTCATATGTACATGTGTGTGAATGCGTATGTGTGCATCTGAGCATATATGGGTTCATGCACCCTTTGAGGGGTGTGTGTGTGTGTGTGTGTGTGTGTGTGTGTGTTCACTTGCACGTGTGCTCTGCTGGGCATGTGAGTAAAGGTGTGCATGAGTGTATGTGCACATGGCATGCGTGCAAATTAGCACACGTGAGTAGAGCTGGCAGTGTGTGCACAAGTATGCGTGTGACATGCAAGTGTCAGTGTGTATTCCATACCTGTGTGCATGGGTGTGAGTGGCAGTGCAATCTAGTGACTCGAGTGCCAGTCAGAGACTTGGGACACCGGGGTTCAGTTCATAGCTCTGCCACTGGCAAGTGACCGTGTGCAAGTCCTTTCCCCTCGCTGTACCTTGGGCCGGTCTGCAAGGGGAGCTCACCTCTCAGTGGTGTGAACAATCCCCCGACAGCCTAACCTCTGGTGTCGTCAGCACTAGGTCGCTGTGCTACCGCCTCTCAGAGTGGTGGATTTCCTTCAGAGACAGGAGAACCCCTCCCATCGGTGTACATAGCGTCCACACTGCTGGAGCTGGGACCGCTGAAGGGGAGACTTCCCCTTGGTTTCCCCTCCCATCCTTTGTCTGGCTAGATGGGCAGTTCTTTAGGGCTGGGACCCTGTGTCTGTTCAGCACCCGGCACAACGGGGCCCCGACCTCGGTTGATGCTATGGTAACACACAGAGCATCAGGTGAAGTGGAGAGCAGGCTGGGTTACTCAGCCCTGCTAATAAATAACCCCCCAGCTCCCCGCCTAGCCTCATCCCAGTTGTAAGGAATTTTAAACGTTTGCATCTTTTTGACGGCTCCGGTGGGACCGATTTCATAAAAGGCATGTTAGCAATCGGTTAGGAAATATTTAGGGTCTTGTAATATTCATGAAGGGGAGATTAAATATTGAAATTTATGCCATAATAAAATAAAATTTAAAATCAAGGGGGGAAGATGTCGCTTTATGCTAAACAAATGAGCAAACATCCCGCCCATTAATAATTTACTTAAGGGGAAAAAAAATATCCAGATAATCTCGGCAGCCCCCACCTGTCTGGCACGAAGGCTGGGGAAGCATCAGTGCCATGGTTAGCGTGGGAGCATTGATCTCCAGCTGGTGGGAATCAGCCAGAGCTCTGGTGGAGTCACTGGGGCCAGATCCCTAGTGGAATCAGTTCCATTGAACTCACCACGTTTGCACTGTCGGAGGATCTAGCTGTGACACTTCTGTGCAGCATGTGACGGGGTGGACTGGTCTGGGAAGCCCTTGGACAGCCCCAGCGCTGTGGTGAGAATGTCTTTCTAACACCTTTGCAGGGAAACAGCCCTGCCATCTTCAGAAAACACATAGCGTCATTCCCCCCTTTGGAAGGGGAATGAATAATTTGGGGAGGATGGGTTGTGATCACTGGACTGCCACAGACAGGACTGATCCTCCTCCCACCCTGGTGTAAATCAGGAGTCACTCGAGTCTCCTCTCACTACAGTGTGAAGGAGGAGTCATACTTCGGGGCCTGATTCTCCCTTCTCGCCGATGGTGTAAATCAGGAGCGATGCTGCTGATGGCAGTGCTGTCGCCCTGGATTTACACCAGCATCCACAAGCGCAGAATCCAGCCCTTCTGGTGTTTGCTCGGCAGCCCCAGGAGCCTCCGTTCTGTGGCACTAATACAAATGCTGTGTTTACCTCCAGCTTTTAATAGCATCTGGAAATGAGCTCTCTGCAGGCAGGGGGCCTGCCTGGGTGGGTTTGTAAATCCCGGCTTTGCAATTTGGTTTGGATTCCATGGCAAGGCTGTCACGGAGTGTGGGGGGACACAAGGCCCTGCACCCCCGGCTTCCTGCGATTCACCATGACTCTCAGCCAGCCAGTAAAGCAGAAGGTTTATTTAGACGACAGGAACACGGTCCAAGACAGGTCTTGCAGGCACAGACAACAGGATCCCCCCCAGTTAGGTCCATCTTGGGGTCCCAGGGCCCCACAGCCCCCTTGGGAGGTCAGAGCCCTGTCTGCCTCCCAGCCATTCCACCAGCCAGCTCCTGAAACTCTCCCTTCAGCGACCCCTCCCACAGCCTTTGTTCAGTTTCCCGGGCAAAGGTGTCACCTGGCCTCTAACCCCTTCCTGGGTTCTCACGTTACATGCTCAGGTATCTTCCCTCAAGGCCAGTCTCCCATCCCCCAATGCACACCGTCCTAGCCAACCTCCCCTGCCTTCCCAGCCAACACTCCCCACTCAGCATTCAAAGACCACATTAAGAACAGTCCCAGTTCCTCACAAAGGCAGGCCCATGTACACGCACACTTACGCACACACGCACACTCACAGACACACGCACACGCATACCACTCCTTCCAATTCCACCCCAGAGATCCTGGCCAAAAAACAGGGTACAGTTCACCCCTGTGCAAAATGGACTATGACTATTTAATATACACTTAAGCCTTCAGGACTCCTGGATTCTTTTCCCAGCTATAGAACCCAGGAGTCCTGGCTCCCAGCCCCCCTGCTCTAACCACTAGTCCCCACTCCTCCACATTCCTAAACTGCAGCCCCTCTAAGCCCAGCCGGCATTCTGCTTCACAGCTCAATCCATTAAGAGTTGCCAGTTCCTGATTTGATCTTTAAATCCTAGGATCAAGGGGGGGGTGATAAAATCCGAATTGCTCCTCCCCCCGCCCCATGAGGCCAATTGGCCTCGTGGCACGTTCCATTGTCCTGCTGCCATTGAGGTTTGGCGCAGGGAAGCACTCCAGCAAAGTGGTGCCTTGTGTAAGCAGTCCCTGCACACCCTGCGGCTGCCCTATGGCTCTGTCCCTCGCGAGACATCGCAGAGCCAGAACTAGCTTGAAGTGCTGAGAATCTCCACTCCAGCTCCCAGTTCTTCTGCCTGCCTGTGAAATCAGCTCTCAGCTCTCCCAGTCCACTGGCTGCAGAGGACTTTGCTGTGCTGGTTCTAGGCCTGAGTCGCTCTAATGCTTGTAGGCCAAAGTGGCTGCAGTTGTTCAAGGCCTAAGAGCTGGTCTACACTGGAAACGCACCTGGGCACAGCTACGTCTCATGGCTGTGAATAATCCCCGCCCCCCGAGAGACAGAGCTCTGCTGGCCTAACCCTGCAGTGCTAGGTCGATTGGAGAATTCTTGTGCCACCCTAGCTACTGCCTCTCGGAGAGGTGCATTACCTGCAGCGCCAGGCAAACCCCATTGCTCTCTCAGTGCTAGGCCTGACTTGCCATAGTGGTTTTAGGCTAGACTTACATCATGTTTCTAGGCCTGAGTTGTTCTAAGCTGCAGCTGCACTAGCGGTTCTAGCCCAAGTTGCCACAAGGCTCCTGTTTCTCAGGCCTTTTTCCCCAAAGGGTCCCAGGGCACGGTGGCGGCAGCATCAGGGGGAAAAGAGACAGGAAACTGATGTGATGCAGGGTCCCTGTGGTGCTGGCCAGCTGTACCCACAACAGTGTGCCCCGGGCTGGGGAGCCAGCTGATGTGTCATGGAATCATAGGATCATAGAATATCAGGGTTGGAAGGGACCTCAGGAGGTCATCTAGTCCAACCCCCTGCTCAAAGCAGGACCAATCCCCAACTAAATCATCCCAGCCAGGAACCTCTAAGGAAGGAGATTTCACCACCTCCCTAGGTAACCCATTCCAGTGCTTCACCACCCTCCCAGTGAAAAAGTTTTTCCTAATATCCAACCTAAACCTCCCCCACTGCAACTTGGGACCATTACTCCTTGTTCTGTCATCTGGTACCACTGAGAACAGTCTAGATCCATCCTCTTTGGAGCCCCCTTTCAGGTAGTTGAAAGCAGCTATCAAATCCCCCTCATTCTTCTCTTCTGCAGACTAAACAATCCCAGTTCCCTCAGCCTCTCCTCATAAGTCACGTGCTCCAGCCCCCTAATCATTTTTGTTGCCCTCCGCTGGACTCTTTCTAATTTTTCCACATCCTTCTTGTAGAGTGGGGCCCAAAACTGGACACAGTACTCCAGATGAGGCCTCACCAATGTCGAATAGCGGGGAATGATCACGTCCCTCGATCTGCTGGCAATGCTCCTACTTATACAGCCCAAAATGCCGTTAGCCTTCTTGGCAACAAGGGCACACTGTTGACTCATATCCAGCTTCTCATCCACTGTAACCCCAGGTCCTTTTCTGCAGAACTGCTGCCTAGCCACTCAGTCCCTAGTCTGTAGCAGTGCATAGGATTCTTCTATCCTAAGTGCAGGACTCTGCACTTGTCCTTGTTGAAACTCAGAGTCCAGCTCCCAGCATCCCACTGCCTCCAGCCATTCACACCCTCTCACACTTACTCACACACCCCCAGTCTGCTCACCCCTCGCTCATGCCCCTTCCACGCACTGACACCCCAGCCCTGTCACTGACAGCCCCTCGCACTCAGCTCCACCCCTCACACACTCTCACTCCTGCCCCCTGTGAGCTCCGCACCTCACTGCTCATCTTCCCCTCCTCCTTACGGGCAGGCTGCGTGTGTGTGGGGGGTGTTTTCCCAGCTGCCCTGAAGCAGATGGAGCTTTGGGATTAGAGACAGAGCTGGGGCAGATGGCACAGGGCCTGGGGTCGTGCCGCACCCCAGACGCAGCAGCATGGAGCCCCCGTCCCAGCATTGGGATTTGCCAGCAGCCTGACTGAGAAGGTGCAAGGGGCAGTGGGCCACCAGCTGCATGGCTGTAATGTGCTCAGCTGGCCCTGGTTGTCTGGTTGCTGCTTAGCACATTGGTGCAGCTCCTCTGGGGACACTGGTGGGCTACAGAGGGTGGGGGGTTGGGAGTCAGGACTCCTGCGGCCCTATGGCCTTAGATGCTGCATAGCCCGAATACTAGCCCTCTGCACACTGATGAATTTCATGCTCAGTCAAGGGCCTTAGTCAGTCCCCATTACTGGCGTCAATTAGGCCAGATCTCCAACGGGTGTAAATCAGGCTTGGTCCATTGGAATGAACAGAGCTCTCCCAATGTACACTGTCTGCAGATCCAGCCTGATTGGCTTGGGAACTGGAGCAGCACCTTCTAACCCCACCCAAACCTCCAGCTGCTTTACACAGCACTAGTCCCCTGATCAGCGCCGGCAGGTGTGAAACCACAAGAGCAACCCAGACCTAGGACCACGAGATCAGCTCAGGCCTAGAGCCCAGAGCAGACGGTATCTAAAACTATTAGCCCAGCTCCAGTCTAGAACCACAATAGCAACTTAGGTCTAGAACCACCCTAGGAGTCTGAGTCTGGAACCGCTTTAGGTGTGTAGCTCTGCTATAGGTCTAGAACAGCAATAGGAGTCAAAGTCTGAGTATAGGTCTTGCCCTGACAGTGGCCATTATCGAGAACCATCATATGGCTGTGTAACTACTATTGGAGCCAGGATCTAGAACAGTCACTGGAGTCTAGGTCTGAATGACCATACAAAACTGGATGTAGAACCACCATAGGAACAATGGGCTAGAACCATCAGCATCCATTAACTAAAGCAGCTTTAAGAACATCAGTCTATAACATCATATGACTAATTCGAGAACCATGATAGCTGTGGTTATCTAGAACAACAGACATTGATCTAGAACCACTATGTGGTCATGGATTGTGGAACCACCAAATATATCATCAAGAACCACTTAAACCTGGGTCTAGCACACCATCTCATGAATCTGGAACCACCATGGAGGCAAGGATCTTGAACCACAATAGGAACATGGCTCTAGAACAACCAGAAGTCAGACTGCAAGCAAGCTCAGCAGGAGCAAGTATTTAGAGCCATCATAGAGGCTAGGATCTAGAACCACAAGAGCATCTTGGGGCTAAATTATGCTCAAGACAGATGGAGCCATGGATGGGAGCAGAGCCAGGGAATCAGTTGTAGCCAGGTGTTGCCAGTGAACCCTTCTGAGACACTGTTTGCAGCTAGTGGAGCAGGGCCTAGGCCCGGAGCAGGGAGCTGGCTCACTGCTGACTAAGGCACTGGTGTGATCAGCGTTGGCAGCAGGACACGCTGGAGGACTCAGGGAGAATCAATCGTGAATTTATTTGGCATTTATGGGCCTCTTTGTTCTGTCACAGTGTGGACTGCAGAGCACACAGGGCGGGGGTGGGATTGGGGCAGGCTATGGGGATGAGGGAGCTGTGCTATTGGGGGGGTGCAAGGAAGGGGGCTGTACTGTTGGGGGGTGCTTGGAGAGGGTTCTGCTAGAACCCAGGCATCCTGGATCCAGCCCTGCCCCCTCACCACTTGACTGCCCTGCTCCTGCTGAGAGCTGTGAGCCATATGGGGCATGGGGTTGTTTTCCCAGTCTCCCCCAACCCCCTGGGAGCCCTGGCCTACAGGTAAACAAGCTCTAATTAAAGTCTGGCTCAGCTAATGAGTCCCCAGATGGGCTGGGCTAACAAGCACGGGTATTTGGAGGGATTAGAGTGAGGTCCAACATGCCCAGGAAGCCCCGGAGTGGGGGTGGGCTGCAGCCCCAGGCTGGATCCCCACTTCCCTGCCATTCGCACTCCCCCCCTTTTATCTCACATCTTCACTCCCTCCCCTTTGCACTCTCTCACTCTCTTGCTCAGCTTTCCTTCCTTTCTCCTCCTCCCTCGCTGCCCCGGCCTGTCTGTCCGTCTCCCACACAGGGCCGGCTCTAGCGTTTTTGCCGCCCTAAGCAGCAAAAAAAAAAAAGCCGCGATCGCGATCAGTGGCAATTCGGCGGCAGGTCCTTTGCTCCAAGAGGGAGTGACGGCCCCTCCACCGAATTGCCACCGAACGGCCGGACGTGCCGCCCCCCTCTTCATGGCCACCCCAGGCACCTGCTTGCTATGCTGGTGCCTGGAGCCAGCCCTGCTCCCACACAGTGACATCGGCCGGAGCAGCATCCTGCCCTCTCTCCCTTATATCGCCTAGGTGCCCCCTCTCCGGCAAGCCCTGCTGCCCATTCCGTGCCCCCGTGCCACACCCGGCCCTGCCACGCCTCCTGCTGGAGGAGAGGTGAACTGCAAAGATGGGACAGAGATTACCTGCTCCCTAAGGTGCTTTAGGGGAGCCCAGAGCCGCTCGCTGCAGGAAACATCCCTGGGGCAGAGTGGACAGCCTCATCCTCGTGGCCCCTTCATACCCCCAGCCTCTCTGCTAGGCCAGGGAACCAAACTGAGACCCAACAAACTCAGTCCATGGAACAGGAGATGTGTTGATATTTGCTATGAGCACCATCCAGGGAATGTTTACCAGGACTCCTGGGTTCTCTCCCCAGCTCTGGGAGGGGAGGTTAGTGATTTATAGCAGACTAGGGTGGGAGTCAGGATTCCTGGTTTCTATCCCCAATGGAGGGAGGGAGGTCTAGTGGATTCGAGCAGGGCAGGGCTGGGAGTCAGGACTCCTGGGTTCTATCCCTGGGTCTGGGAGGGGAGTGGTGTCTAATGGTCAGTGCAGGGGGGCGGCTGGGAGGGTGATATCCCTGGCTTTGGGACTGCAGTGGGATCTTTCCCTTCCTGGAATATCAAAAACGCCCAAATCTCAGCCTAGCCCCCTTCCCCGGTCAGCTCCACACTGCCACTGACATACGAATGACGCTGCAGTGAGGAGCCCATTTACACCTCGAGATTGGTGAGACATAGGCCCAGAGGGATGGAAAGGGACCACGGGGCTCATGGGCCCAGCAGAGCAAGGAGAGGCTGTCTCTCCCAGCCCCAGGACAGGCTGGCTCCTGTGGGGACAGCTGCCAGGGGTACTCAGATAGGAATGCCCCCAGCCCTACACTAGCCCAGCCAGCCCTGTTCACGGATCACAAAGCACAATCATTATACATTTAGATCTAGGACTCCTGGGTTCCATGCTCAGCTCTGGGAGGGGAGTGGGGTCTAATGGGTTAGAACAGGGGGCTGGGAATCAGTCTAGTGATTACAGCTGGGGGGCTGGGAGCCAGGACTCCTGGGTTCTATCTATTGCCACCCGGGGAGGGAAGTGGGACACAGACAGACCCTGTAGTGTTATAATGTTTCTGTGATGTGGCCAGCACGCAGTGCCTACAAATCAGTCCCTCATGCAAACACCCCCCTCTGTGGATTTCCAGTCCCCTGTGTCTGGTGATTCCCCCCCCCCCCACCCCCGCACAGCTCATCATGCCTCAGGATCCTGGGGCTGCATTATTTATGGACTATTATTACTATCTATTATTTAGCTCCCTTACATAACCCAGGGCCTGTATTATTTATTCCCCACTCTCTCTTTACAAATCTCTGCTCCGTCGCTGCCATGCATAACCCCCAAAACTTCCCTCCAGCACAGGGAGCTTTCTAGCACAGCTGAGTGTGTCGGAACAACAGCAACCGTGGGCCCTTCCCCCTACCAGGAGCTGACCCCCTTCATGCTCCTTCCCAGCTGTAACAGCTGCCCTCCAAGAGCTGGGGAGAGAACCCAGGAGTGCTGACTCCTGGCCCACCTCCTTCCCACTCTAACCACTGGACCCCACTCCCCTCCCAGAGCTGGGGAGAGAACCCAGGCATTCTGGTTCCCAGCCCTCTGTGGAGGAGGCACACTGCCTGGACCCCGCCTGTTTGCCGTGCACCATCTCCCTGCATTTGCTGTTCCTGGCCTTTCCCTTGTCAGACCTCTCACTCCCTCCCAAAGTGGGGCAGAGCGGGGGTGGGGTGGGCTCACCACATGCTATTTCTCCTGGTACTGGTGGCACTTACTTAACCCTGCCATTGTCATCCTGCCCAGGGAGGATTCTTGCTACATTATCTTATCTATCTATCCCCATACACACCCATCATCTATCTATCTATCTATC
>NW_020664440.1:29460853-29484199 GCF_002925995.2 Terrapene triunguis
CCCCCACTCTCCCTCCCAACCCAGCCCCCCCACTGTCCCTCCCAACCTTGCTGGCACCCAGCCCCACCCCCATTGTCCCTCCCAACCCTGCTGGCACCCAGTCCCCCCGCCCCATCCCCCACTGTCCCCCAACCCAGCCAGAACCCAATCCCCCTCCCCCACTGTCCCCCAACCCTGCTGGCATCCAACCCCCTGCCTCACCCAGCTGCATCACCCACTGTCCACGCCAACCCCACCAGCACCCAACCCCCATGTCCCACTGGTGTCCCTGTCCCTTCCAGCCCCCAACTTCTGCCCCCCATTCCTTCCTGCACCTCATCCCTCACTGTCTCCCCCACTGGCACCCAACCCCCTGTCCCTGCCAGCCCCCCACTGCTGCCCATCCCCCACTGTGTCCCCCTGTCAGCATCACCTGCCCTCCATCTCCCATCCAATCCCACATCCCCCTATTCCCCACTGCCGCCCCATCACCCAGCCCCTGCTGGCACCAAAACCCATCCCCTACTTGACTCCCTTCCTCCTGGCCCCCCCCAGCTTCTTCCATCCCCCTTCTATCCCCCACGTGCCCCTACTGTGCACTGACTACTAGACCCCACTCCCACCCCCTCACGCCCACGCCCTGACACTACCCCAGATGCACACACCCAGGGAGCTGTCAGCGCACCTAGCGCTCTGTGCCATGTTCCAGCACTGGCTGCAATCCAGCCCAGTTCCCCTCTGCCCCCCATCAGGCCCAGCGGGTGAAATATTGCTTTATGGATCGCAGGATGGACTGGCAACGAGCTAATAATGGAGACACCCAATCAATGTGTCACTGTAATGAACTTGGTGCTGACAACACCCTCCCACCCGCCCGCCTGGGCATCCCCGCCCCACCCCACTGAGGGAGGGGATCTAATGGTTAGAGAAGGGGGATGGGCAGTCAGGACCCCAGGGAATCTATGTTTGGCTCTGGGATGGGAGGGGAGTGGGAGTTGGGACACCTGGGTTCTATCCCACATCTGGGAGGGGAGTGATGACTAGTGGTTAGATCAGCTGCAGTGACTGACACATGGACGACACCTCCATTGCCTGCTAATCCCCCGATCAGTGTGTAAATCCCTCTCGCTCAGTGAATCTGGAAAGGGGGGATTGTTTTCAAAAAATAATTATAATCTGCTTCGGTTTATTTTTATGATCCATCCACCTACTCCTCCCTGGGGAGAGAATGGACGGCGGAGAATGGGACTGGGACAGGATTCATTAGCTCTAATGGATTGAGATCTGTAATAGGATTGGAGGCCTGAAGGGGGATGGCCAACCGGGTTAGGGTCTCTATTCCCCAGCAGCCCCCAGCTGTGGGGGATGTGGGCACTTGTGTGCATTCAAACAGCCAGCGCTATGCGGGGTGGGGATGCCAGTGGGTTTATCCTCTAGCAGAAGGATGGTGGCCCAGGTCCCTGGACTATCCCTGTTAAACAAAGAATTTAGTCTCTGGCTTCTTTGTGGCAGGACAGCAAAGGGAGATGTCTATCTAGTGGGCTGGGAATCAGGACTCCTGGGTTCTATTCCCAGATCTGGGTGGGGAGTGGGGTCTAGTGGTTAGAGCAGGAGGGCTGGGAGCCAGAATTCCTGGGTTATATTCCCACCTCTGCCACTAACCTCCTAGGGCAAGTCCCTTCCCCCTCAGTGCCTGTTTCCCTCTCCCACCCTTTGTCCACTTAGACTGTGAGA
Organism: Terrapene triunguis; assembly: GCF_002925995.2. Classification (NCBI taxonomy): domain Eukaryota; kingdom Metazoa; phylum Chordata; order Testudines; family Emydidae; genus Terrapene; species Terrapene triunguis. The sequence goes on from NW_020664440.1 coordinate 29,462,567, forward strand.
GCTCAGGGGCAGGGACCATCTCTCCCTATGTCTGCAGCACCCCCGACAGGGCCCTGACCTCAGTGGGTGGCCTCTCGATGCTCCTGCAATATCTGTAAGGACCCCCATCACCTTCCAGGGATCATCAGCTGGGATTTGGATAGGGTGACCAGACGTCCCCGATAAAATTGGGACCGTCCCGATTTTTAGGTGTTTGTCCCTCGTCCCGACCGATCTCTGGTCGGGACGCAATTTGTCCCAATATTTGGCTCCGCCGGCATTTTTTTTTTTTTTTTTCTCTGCCGGCTGCCCCCCCTCCCCCCCCCCGTCCCGATATTTTCTTCCTCTCATCTGGTCACCCTAGATTTGGACCTTCAGCCCCGAAATCTCTTAGGCTAAGGGTATTATGTTGGTAGCAGTAACAGGGCAGTTAACCATTTATGTTGACCGCCCCCCAGTGGCAGTAGGCGGAACTGCACCCTGCCATGCCCAGCGGTGACATTACTGGTGGGACTGTGCCCCTGACTGTATTGCTTGATGCCAGGATAACCTTTTGCCTCCTCTCTGCCTTGCAGTGGACGGGTGCATTCACCGGGCTGCCGGGGAGCTGCTCAAAGAGGAATGCCGATCCCTGAACGGGTGTGAGACAGGGAAAGCCAAGCTCAGCTGTGGATACCGGCTCCCAGCCAAATGTGAGTGTCACCGGCCGGGGGCCTTGTCTGTAGCATCCGTTGGGTCTAGCAGGCCAGGCTGCAGTGCTGTGGCTTGGTGGTGCCGGGGCCGCGCCCATTGCTGCTTTGTGCAGCGCACAGGACGTCACAGGTTCAGCTCCCCAGGGAATCAGGTGCAGAAGGGGTGGCCCGTTGAAGAGAAAGGCTGGCCCACTGGGTAGAGGGATAGCCAGAGGCTTAGGAGAGACAGGTTCAAATTCCTGTTCAGCCCTAGGCTTCCTGTAGGACCCTGGACAAATCATCGTGCCTCAGTTTCCCATCTGTATAACAGGGATAACAGCACTGCCCGGCCTCACACATTACAGTGTGTGTGTGGAGGGGGCGGGGAATTGAGGAGACATGTATCTCAATTGCTCTGATTCTCCGGTTTAGGTACCTGACACAGAGAGATCTGGGTCTCTGACTCTGTGCAGTCACTGGACATACTGGTGTAAACACTCCTGGGTAGCACTTTGCCCGGCACAGATGTGGCAGGAGAAGCAGGGCGCAGATGCCCAGAGCTGGGCAGAGTGTGTCTGTGTGAATTCAGCAGGAGACCTGAGTCCCAGCAAGTCAGCTGGTTGCTTATACAGCCCCTGTGTGACAGACACGCCTAAACTTCTGCACATGTACACACACACATTGGTCCTGCACATACACCCACCCCTGCCTGCATGTTCACACCTGCACAACACACAATCCCAGAGGTGCATGCACAGGCTGTCAACACACACAGATGTGTACACCCACCCCCGAGTTTCAGCACCTGCACGCCAGCAAAAGCACATGTGGAAAACAAGCTGCGTCTGGGGGGATTTGCCTCATTGAGCCCCAGAGAGATGTGGCAGAAACAGCCCCGCGCTGCCTGGTGCCATCCCTCAGTGGGGGGAGCTGGGCCGGCTGGGGGCCAGCTGGAGGGGGCTGGCGAGAGAATCCCAGCTCTGAATGGGAGCGGAGCACTGGGAAATCTGGTTGGGGGTGATTGGGTGTGGATGGGAGGGGGTCCTGGTGTGTGTGTATGAAATGGGGTGTGTGTAAAGCTGGGTCAGGTTGGCTGTGTGGGTGGATCTGTCAGATTGTGGACTTGGGGGGTGTCAGGTTGTGGAGTTGGGATGGGTGCGAGAAGCAGCGTGATCCTCCCCCTGCGTTTCGGAGCCAGCCCCATGGTGATGCACCGCAGTGGCCCAGCCAGCTGCTCTGCTGTGCTCATCAAGGGAAGGCGGGGCCACATCCATATACCCAGCCAGGCCCTCGGGTCAGGAGGCCTGCAAGGCAGACCATGTCTGGGGGCTGCTCTAATCACCAGGCCGCACTCCCTTCCAGGAGTCTAGCTCCCAGCCCCCTGCTTTAACCACTGGACTCCATTCCCTTCCCAGAGCTGGGCGTGACCCCAAGAGTCCTGGCTCCCTGTTCTAAAGCCCTTCCTGTCATTCCTTGTGAATTTGCTGCCTTCCAGTGACATCTTGTGGCAAGTAGTTCCACAGCTTATTGTGTGTGTGACTGTGTGCATAAAAAGCAGTGTGTGTGTGACTGTGTGTAGAGCAGCATGTGTGTAAAGCAGTGTGCACCTCAAGTGGGTCAGTGTGTATGGAAAGCAGTACTTCTGCATGTGTAAAGCTGGGGGTGTGTGTAAAGCAGGCGTGGGCAGGGTTCCCCAGTGTCACCCCCATGCTGTACCCCTGGGGGTCTGTCCTTCACTGCCATCAGAGAACTTTGGATTGAGGAGACCCCAGGTAGCTGGTGACTCCCCACCCCCGAGCTGTGCATTCCCCCCCAGAGCAGAGGCACAGAGAGCTGGGGTCCCCACCATGATCCGGCTGGAAGGGAGGGGGCAGGAATGAGATCTGCCAGGGAAGGGGGGGTTGTTCTCAACTCCTCCCCCGAAGTCTCACCAGCTGCATCGCAGAATGACGTGCAACTGACGCCTGGGAGAGGGGGCCATGCACAGCATCATGCGCTCTGCCCGGGGGGCTCCCCAGCAGGGCATTGCAATGTGGGGGGTTGCAACCCCACTGGGTTATTGCAAATGGCTGGAGTCTTTGTGCTGAGCCCAGCCCAGAGGGTGGGGCACTGGACTGGGAGTCAGGATGCCTGAGTTCTATTGCCATTTACCTTGGGCAAGTCCATTCCCCTCTGTGCAACTCTGTTTTCCCACCCAGTCCCTGTGTATTTAGATTGTAAGCTCTTCTGGTTAAGGACTGTTGACTGAGATCAGGGCCCCATTGTGCCAGGCGCTGCACAGTCCCCGACTGAGATCAGGGCCCCATTGTGCCAGGCACTGCACACACCGCGACCGAGATGTTACACACACTGTGATATCATACACACTCCTTCCCATCCCGCCCTCTCACAGACACGCACACTGGGTGCAGGAAGGTCTCAGCCGATGCTGATCTGCAAGGCCCGTTGGGACAGGCAGTGAGGGAAGGAGATGCCCCCCGTTGTTCCCTGCAGCACAGCTCCTCCCAACACCATCCTGGGGCAGAGGGGCCAGTGCTGACAGTGAGTGGGGAGAGCGCCTCCTACTGAACCCCCCCCTGCACCCTGCAGCTCCTTACAGCCCCCCACCCAGCACCACCTGCAGCGTTGGGGAGATCTGTCGTGCAGGCCCCTGGCTGCTGGCCATGCGTGTTATCAATAACATCCCGGAGGGGGGGGAGTGAACAGCACTCTATTTATCAGGCTAATATTATAGACAAGAGCAGCAAATGCAAAGTGCTATCGACCGGGCTGTCAGGGAGAGGCATGATGTGGGGCAGGCAGCGATACTCTGTGCAAATGGCGGGGGCAGGGGAGTGGTAGGGTTGTGATCACACACACACTGATCTCACACACATTGATCTCACACTCACACACTGATCTCACATACACTGATCTCACACTCACACACTGATCTCACACATATTGATCTTACACACTAATCACACACACACACAGATCTCACACACACTGATCTCAACTCACACATTGATCTCACAGACTGATCTCACAGACTGATCTCAACTCACACACTGATCTCACACACACTGATCTCACACTCACACATTGATCTCACACTCACACACTGCTCTTACACACATTGATCTTACACAAACTGATCTCACACACACACACTGATCTCACACACATTGATCTTACACAAACTGATCACACACACTGATTTCAGACACACTGATCTCACACACACTGGTCTCGACTCACACTGATCCCACACACATTGATCTCACATACACTGATCTCAAACACACACATCTATATCACACCCACTGATCTCAACTCACACACTGATCTCACACACATTGATCTTACACACTGATCACACACACACAGATTTCTCACACACTGATCTCAACTCACACACTGATCTCACACACATTGATCTTACACAAACTGATCTCACACACACTGATCTCAAACACACACATCTATATCACACCCACTGATCTCAACTCACACACATTGATCTCACACACATTGATCTTGCACACTGATCACATGCACTGCACACTCACACACTGATCTCACACACATTGATCTCACACACACACTGATCTTGACTCACACTGATCCCACACACATTGATCTTACACAAACTGATCTCACAGTCACACACTGATCTCAGACTGGTGGTTCGGTTCAATCCAGAGAGCCGGATAATGGATACTCAGCTCTACGGGGTTCTACTGTATACCAATAAAAATTGTATTCAACTGATACCTGTATATATTGTGGCAGGAGAACTAAAGTTCTGTGTTTAATTTTAATCATGGAAAAACAACGATTTCTATGTTTTTTTATCAGAGAATTTTGGCTTTTTTATCATGGAAAACTAGGATCCCTGCTGATCACACATGCCAATCTCACACACTGATCATGCACACATGCACACATAGAGATCACATGCACTGATTTCACACACAAGCACACACTGATCTCACCCTCTGATCACACACACTGATATTACACACACACACACTGATCACACACATACTGATTACATACACATGCTGATCTCCCATGCACACACATTGATCACTCTCACACACTGATCTAACACACACTGACGGGGGGAGGGATAGCTCAGTGGTTTGAGTGTTGGCCTGCTAAACCCAGGGTTGTGAGCTCAGTCTTTGAGGGGGCCATTTAGGGAACTGGGGTAAAAAAATCTGTCTGGGGATTGGTCCTGCTTTGAGCAGGGGGTTGGACTAGATGATCTCCTGAGGTCCCTTCCAACCCTGATATTCTATGATTCTATGACACACACACTGATCTCTCTCCCTCTCTCTCTCACAAACACACACACACTGGTCTCACACAGACACATTGATAACACACGCTGATCTCACACCCACACAGATATCTCTCTCACACACACACACACACACACACACTCTGCAAACCAGCTCCTGGAGGGAGTCCCCAGCCCCAGAGCTTGTCGGGGTGGGTGGGGGAGGGGATGGATGGAGCCGGGGGATATGGCAGGGGATATGGCGAGGAGAAGGGACAGGCAGGCATGTAGGGGAGGGGTGGGTGCATCCAGAATCAACCCAGAGCAAAATCTAATACGATGCACAAATAACATGATGGGGCCAGTAAATAACTAGGGCAGAGAGAGACACACCCCCACTCCGCCAGAAGGAATAGGGTAGGGTCCTGAACCCCCCATGGCCCTGCACCCCTTGTGCTCCCTGCACTGCCTCCCTGTGTCCCCTGCATGGCCACTCTGTGCTCTCTGCGTCCCTGTGCCACCTGCACCCCCTGTTCCCCCTGCACTGCCCCTCTGTGCCCTCTGCACCCCCTGTGTCCCCTCCACTACCACTCTGTACCCCCTGAACTGCCCCTCTGTGCCCCCTGTGCCCTCTTGGCTCTTCCGCACCTGCGGTGTCACAGGGGTCCCCCTATGGCCCCATCCTGGCACTCTCCACTCCCCGCCTGGTCCATCCCTTGCATTGGGAAGGGAGTGGGGTCTAGTGGTTAGAGCACCTGGCAGTATATCGCCTGCCCCAACGAGGCTGGGGGGTTGGTTCCCCTCCCACCCTGGCCTTTGTCCACTGCACGTGCCCCTCCCAGCCATGTCTCCCCCTTGCAGCCTTGAAAAGGACCCCTCCTGCCAAGCCTCCCCATCTCCCTGCTGGGACTGAATGTCCCACACAGCTCGGCTCTCCCTGTGGCTGGTGTCCGGGAGCCCGTTCTCTGTGCCCGTAGGGCTGGGGAGTTCCTAGAGCCCCCAGTGCCAGGGACAGAAACCTGGGCCTCACCTCACCCCCACCCCCTGCAGTGCTGCCCTCAGAGCTGGTGCCTGCTCTGTGCTGCAGGGGTGCTGTGCCCTCCCAGAGCTGGCCGCAGCCTCACAGCACAAGGGGGTGCTGTGCTACAGGTAGTGGGCTGGGCGGCTCAGCAGGGTGCTGGATCCCAGGAGAAACAGCTGCCCCCCCCCCCACCATAAACCTCGCTCCCTTACCTGACAGCATGTCTGCTCCTGCTGCCACATCTGTACCTCAGGGGGATTTAGGGAGCCACCATTAAAACACAGCAGCATGCTCCCAAAAGACCCTACAATAACAAAGCAGCTGAGCCTCAGAGCTCCCAATACACCCTGCTACACTGGGGCCCTGATCTAAGTCAGGGTCTGGGCAGCGCCTGGCACAATGGAGCCCTGATCTCAGTCAGGGTCTGGGCAGTGCCCGGCCCAACGGGGCCCCACTCACGCTGGAACAACTGGCATTTACACAAGCAGCAGGACTGGGCCCCTCAGCCCCTGCCCCAGGGACACAGCAAGACAACAGCAGCCAGGCAGCCTGGGCTGAATGGAGCCAGCACCTCCCTGGGTGGTACGAGTCACGTCCAGAGCCCACAGGCTGCTGGGGTCTGTCAGAGTGTGTGTGTGTGGGGGGAGGGACTGGGAGCCAGGACTCCTGGGCTCTGTGCCTGGCTCCAGGTAGGATCAAGTGGGTCAGAGCAGGGGGCTGGGATTCAGGACTCCTGGGTTCCACCCAGATTGGGCAAAGGTTAGGAAGGGCTCTGCATCCCATGCTGCCCCCAAGAGAGCATAGCCAGGCCTGGGGGTGGGCAGCAGCTGGGGAAGGGGCAGGGGGCACTGGGGGATCTTGTCAAGACATTTCCAGACCCGGGTTTAAGATCAAACCAGTCCCAGGGCCAGGTGGGCGCAGGACATGGGGAGAAAAGACTGCTCTGACCTTTGCTAGGCTCTGGCTCAGCACTCGCTGCATGTGTGTGTCAGGAATATGAAGTAGATGGGATGGTCCCCAGTCCCTGCAGCTCCCACCTCCCATGCCCCAGCTTCAAATCCAACCCTCTGTCACTCATGCAATGAGCTGCCAGGTCTCTGTTGTCAGCGTTGCAGTTCAGTTCAATTGGTTGTCAATGCTCAGGGGCTGTGGGTCGGGGTTAAGGGGCCCCGGCAGAGCTGCGGGGGAGCCCGGGGCTGGAATAGTTGCGGGGGGGGCTCTCTGTTCATGACTCGGTGACCTTGGGGGGAGGGGAAGGTGGCCAGGCTGTGGGTAAGATTACCCCCCCCCCCTCGTGCGCAGGGTTGGCAAGGCTGATCCTTGATTCCCAGCGTTCTGTGCCATGTGTGTGAATGTCCCACACCCCACCCCGGCCCCGAGCAGTGTCCAGCATTCTTGTCTGCCATGGAGACGGGCGAAGAGAGCATGATGGGAGGGGGATCACCCAGTGGGGGCTCATTAATATCCGTCCCTGTCCAGGGACCGCGGGATGAAGAGACAGACGCAGCAGCAGGAGGGATGCCCGAGGGCCAGGCGGCCTGGTGGCATTGCCTGCAGCAAGCAGAAATGGGGGGCAGAGCTGGGCGGAGGATTTGCTGCTGGTTCCAAAAAGTCTGGGGAGGGGGATTGTTTTGGGTTGAACTGAAAATGAAACTGCGGGGAAGTTTCGGCCAACGAGGAACTCATGGACGGACTTGATGTTTGTTCTCTGCAGATGCTCGGAAAGGGCCAGCCGTTGCCAAGGCCCCAGGCCGTGCAGCCCTGGTTCTCAGGGCATCGGTCACTAACTCCGAGGCCTGATCTAGTCTGGCAGAGTGGGGCCGAGAGCTGGGCAGCCACATGGCACTGTCTGAGACAGGGAGAAATTTGTGACACCGGCGCCAGCCGGGGGTGGGGTGGGGCAGTGAGTGGGGAAATCACCCCGAGACCAGGCACACGGGATGCGTGGGGAGCCCTCCGACCCCCCCAAGCTGGGGTTGGCTCCTCGCACCGGACTGTGTCACATGGGGCACTCAGCACCAGATTTGTGCCCACACGGACCCATCTCACTGGGCCACTCTGGGACCAGAGCCAGGGAGGGCCCGTGGTGGTGAGGGAGACCAGCGGGGGTGTTGGCAATGCAACTGTCACCTTCCAGCTGCCTGGGGAGAGAGGGAGGGACAGATGGAGGGACGTGTCTGGGGATGGGGGAGGGATGGATAGATGTGTGGGATAGAGGAGGGAGGGATAGATGGAAATGTCTGGAGCGGAAGGGAGGGAGGGATAGATGGGAGTGTCTGTGGAGGGAGGGAGGGATAGATGGGAGTGTCTGTGGAGGGAGCCAGGAGGGAGGGAGGGAGGGAGGGATAGATGGGCGTGTCTGTGGAGGGAGGGAGGGAGGGAGGGAGGGATAGATGGGAGTGTCTGTGGAGGGTGGGATGGAGGAATATATAAGGGATGTCTGGTGCGGGAGGGAGGGATAGATGGGGTGTCTGGGGAGGGACGGGGGAGGGATAGATGGAGTGTCTGGTGAGGGAAGGAGGGATAGATGGGGGTGTCTGTGGCAGGGAGTGAGGGATGGGGGTGTCTGGGGAAGGATAGATGGGGGTATCTGAGGAGAGAGGGTGGGAAGATAGATGGGAGTGTCTGGGGAGGGAGGGAGAGATAGATGAGGGTGTCTGGGGTGGGATGGAGGGAGGGATCAGCCCCTTAAAACCATCCCTTGCTGGGCCCAGATTTCACTGCAGCCGGCCCCCTCTCCCTACCCCTTGGCTCAGGGGCACGGGGCTCAGTACCAAATGCAGCCACCAGGCAGCGCTGCTGCCCCCACCCCCAGCTTGTGCCCTGAGCCTGCCCACTGCCAAGTTAGGCTGAATTGGGGCAGCGCATGAATGGAAGACTTTCAGGGGCTGCGGGGCTCAGTAGGGGGTGTTCTCCCCTTGCAGTCAGTTCAGCACTAGGGGATGCTGTGCTGCAGGGCTGTCAGTGTGGCACTAGAGGGCGCTGTGTTGCAGGGCAGGGCTCAGTAGGGGGTCCTCTCCCCTTGCAGTCAGTGCGGTGCTAGGGGGCGCTGTGCTGCAGGGCTCAGTAGGAGGTGCTCTCCCCTCACAGTCAGTGCGGCGCTAGGGGGTGCTGTGCTGCGGGGCGGGGCGCAATAGGAAGTGCTCTCACCTCGCAGTCAGTCCACCACTAGAGGGCGCTGTGCTGCAGGGCGGGGCTCAGTAGGAGGTGCTCTCCCCTCGCAGTCAGTGCGGCGCTAGGGGGCGCTGTGCCGCGGGGCAGGGTGCAGTAGGAGGTGCTCTCCCCTCACAGTCAGTGCAGTGCTAGGGGGCTCTGTGCTGCGGGGCAGGGCGCAGTAGGGGGTGCTCTTCCGTCACTGTCAGTGCATGCCCCAGTCTGGCACTAGGGGGTGCTGTGCTGTGCTGTGCTACGGGGTGAGGGGGTCTTCCTAGCTCTCATCCCCCTGCCTTCCCCCTGTGCAGACGTCATTCACGCAGTGGGTCCCATTGCCCAGGGGGAGCCAAGCGCTGCCCAGGAAAAGGAGCTGGAGAACTGCTACAAGAACAGTCTGAAACTGGCCGTGGAGAACAAACTCCGCACCGTGGTGAGAGAGCCTGGGGGTGCACAAGGGAGGGGCTGGGATTTGCTGGGGGTCACGCAGCTGGGGAGAAGGAGGTTCATGCAAACGGGGAAGAGGTTGTGGAGGGCAGAGGGAGGCGATGCAGGTTGGGAGGGGGAGTTGTATGGAGGGGTGCTTGAGGGACAGTGCTGTGGGTGGGGAGCAATGGGGGAGGGCAGTGGGGGAATGGGGGCAGTGTTGTGGAGGATGGTGCTGGCTGAGGGGGTGGGTACTGGGGGAGCAGCGGTGTGGGGTGGCAGTTGTGTGGGGGATGGGGTGCTGGGGACAGCGGGTGCTGGGGGGGTGGCAGGTGTCTCTCTCACCCACTGTCTGTCTCTCCTCCCAGGCCTTCCCTTGTCTCTCCACGGGCGTGTTCGGTGAGTATAGGGCTGGGCCGGGGGCTTGAGCCCCTCTCCTGGTCTGGGGGCTGGCTCCAGGCCCCAGCTCTGATCCCTGCTGCTCTGCCCCCAGGGTACCCCAGCGATGCCGCGGCCGAGGTCGTCCTGAGGACACTGCGGGAGTGGCTGGAGGTGAACAAGGAGAAGGTGAGGGGAAGTGTGGGTGCCCCCTGCTGGGCGGGGTGGGTCCATGAGCACCTCACTGCCCATGGGAGCATGGGGATGTGAACAGCAGGCGCACGCAGGAGTGCGAGGGAACATGGAGGTGCTGGGGGCATTGTGCACATGGGAGGTGAGCGTTTACATGGGTGTGTGTGAGCATGCACATGAGTGTGAATGGGTTTGTGAGCGTGACGGTGTTTGTGAGCATGCACATGGGTGACTGAATGTGCACGTGTGTGCACATGGGTGTGAGCGGGCCTGTGGCTGTGCTCACACTATTGTGACCTGGGGGATGGGATGGGGGTGATGATCAGGGGAGGAGTTGAGTCTTTTTAGGTCAGGTGCCCAGACCTGCAGCTCTCAGCTCTGCCAACCCTTGACCCACATCCCCGCTCACACCCGGCAGGTTGACCGGCTGGTGATCTGCGTCTTCCAGGAGAAGGATGAGGAGATTTACAAGGAGAAGCTGCCCTTCTACTTTCCCATTGGTATGCTCCCCCCCCGCCCGATCCCCACCCCTCTACCTCCCGATTAGTACGACCTCCCAGACCCTCATTGGTTACGGCTCCCCTGACCTCCACCCCTCTACCTCCCCATTGGTATGGCCCCCCCAGATCCCAATCCCTCTACCTCCCCATTGGTATGGCTCCCCTGACCTCCACCCCTCTACTTCCCCATTGGTATGGCCCCCACAGACCCCCACCCCTCTACTTCCTCACTGGTACAGATCCCCTGACCTCCACCCCTCTACTTCCTCATTGGTACGGCCCCCCCAGACCTCTACTTCCCCATTGGTGCGGCTCCCCCAGACCTCCACCCCTCTACTTCCTCATTGGTATGTCTCCCCAGACCCCCACCCTTCTACTTCCCCATTGGTACGGCCCCACAGAGCCTCACCCCTCTACTTCCCCATTGGTACCCCCCCCCAAACTCTCATCTCTCTACTTCCCCATTGGTACGGTCCCCATGGATCCCCCCTGCAGTTCTCCCAGCCCCTCCAGGACCTCCCCCCCCCAACCCCTGGCCTCCAATCCATCAATTTCCCCTTGGTTCAGCCCCCATAACCCCCCACTCTGACCCTAGGACTCTCCCCAGCCCCCCATTCCTCTAGTTCCCCATTGGTACCGCTCCCCTGCCCCCGATCCCCCCATAGTCCCCCCCACTCTTCCCCCCAACCTCTCCTCACCAGTCTCTCAGGGCTCTCCTGTGACTCCCCTTATCCTGCAGGACCCTCTCAGCCAGCTTAAGAACATAAGAACGGCCGCACTGGGTCAGACCAATGGTCCATCTAGCCCCGTATCCTGTGACAGTGGCCAATGCCAGATGCTTCAGAGGGAATGAACACAAGAGGGCAATTGATGGAGTGATCTATCCCCTGTCGTCCAGTCCCTGCTTCTGGCAGTTAGAGGTTTAGGGACACCCAGAGTGTGGGGTAAATCCCTGACCATCTTGGCTAGTAGCCATTGATGGACATGTCCTCCATGAACTTATCCAATTCCTTTTTGAACCCAGTTAGATTTTTGGCCTTCACAGCATCCCCTGGGAATGAGTTCCATGGGCTGACTGTGCGTTGTGTGAAGAAATACTGCCTTGTGTGTGTTTCAAACCTGCTGCCTGTTAATTTCATTGCATGACCCACTGGTCCTTGTGTTATGGGAAGGGATAAATAACACTTCCCTATTCGCTTTCTCCACACCAGTCATGATTTCATAGACCTCTATCATATCCCCCTAGTCATCTCTTTCCCAAGCTGAGCACTCCCAGTCTTTTCAGTCTCTCATATGGAAGTGGTTCCGTCCCCCTAATCATTTCTGTTGCTCTTCTCTGCACTTTCTCCAATTCTACTACAGGTCTGTCTCATCTTACGCTGGGGTTACGTTCCGCAGTCAGCGCCTAAAACGAAAATCGCGTATAGTCAAAATTACATTGAGTGTAATGGCGGGCGGAATCGCCCACACTACAGAAACAGTATTTAAATTGTTATTTTTCTCTTTTTGTTTTTTTTTTGTTTTGTTTTTGCCAACCACGTAAAGCTGAAATCGCGCATGTTAAATGCGCCTAAGATGCGACAGACCTGTATATCTTTTTTGAGATGGGACAACCAGAACTGCACACAGTATTCAGTGTGTGGATGTACCATGGATTTATCTAGTGACATTATGATATTTTCTGTTTTATCATCATATATATATATGATATATGATTATCAGAATATGATATATTCTGTTTTATTTATTACCATTTTCCAATGGTTCCTAACATTCTGTTAGCTTTTTTGATTGCTGCTGCACATTGAGCGGATCGTTTCAGAGAACTAGCCACAATGACTCCAAGATCTCTCTTCAGTGGTAACAGCTAATTTAGACCCCATCATTTTTGTACAGTAGGGATTATGTTTTCCAATGTGTATTATTTTGCATTTGTCGACATTGAATTTCATCTGCCATTTTGTTGCTCAGTCACCCAGTTTTGTGAGATCCCTTTGTAACTCTTCATTCAGTCCAAAGCTGACCGCGATCTTGAGTAGTCTAGTATCATCTGCAAATTTTGCCACCTCCCTGTTCACCCCCTTTTCAAAATCACTTATGAATATGTTGAACCACACTGGTCCCAGTACAGATCTTTGGGGGACCCTGCCACTTCCTGCTCTCCATTGTGAAAACTGATGATTGATTCCTACCCTTTGTTCCCTGTCTTGTAACCAGTTATTGATCTGTGAGGGGACCTTCCCTCTTATCCCCTGACTGCTTACCACTGTTCCCCCTGAGCCCATGCTCTGGGGGACTCCTTCCCCCCAGGACCCCTCCCCCCTGGGCCTTCCCTCACAACCTCCTGACCTGCCCCCACATCGCCCCAACCCCTTCCCATCCTCCAACCTCAAACCCTTCCCCATACAGCACATCGTGGCCCTTCCCCTCCCCCTTGTCCTGCCCCACACAGATTCTGATGGACCTCATGGGCACCCAGGGAGGGTAGATGGGGGTGGTCTCTCCCCTTCCCCCCCCCCCCCGGGCATTGGGTGTGTTTGGGGGGGAATTCCCTGGATTAACTCTCCCCCTTCTCTTCTTTCTAGCCTGATCCTGACCCCATCCCTCCTCCCCTGCGATGGGTAAGCCCAACCCAGCACCGTGTGCAGTGGGGGGAGCTCCCTAACCCCTGAACCCCCCACTCACTAACCCCAGAACCACATTATCTGGGATAGCGGGGGGCACTGAGGGGCACCGGCAGAGCTGGATAAGAGGGGGGGCTGTGGATCAGGACTGAGGGGTACCGGCAGATCTGGGTTAGCAGGGGGGGCCGTGCATCGAGATGGAGGGGCACTGGCAGAGCTGGGATAGCAGGGGGCTGTGGGTCGGGACGGAGGGACACCAGCGGAGCTGGGCTGGGATCCCAGGGCTGGCAAAGCAGGGGGCTGTGGGTTGGGATTGAGGGGCACTGGCAGAGCTGGGGGAGGGAGCCCAAGGCTGGGATTGGGGAGGCTGCTAGTTGGGAATGAGGCACTGATCCCATGGCCACTGGGGGTTGAGTACCAAATGCTGCCTTCCTTCTGCCCCCCTCCCCCCGCCATGCGCCTGCTCCTGGCCTGTTCCCCCGATGCCCCTGGATGCACAGATCTGAGCCCGCATCTTTCTTCCCCCAGACGTCGCCGAGCAGCTGGCAGCCCAGCCCTGAAAGACCCCCCCCAGAGATGCTGCCTGCCCCCCTTCTCGACTGATTGTCCCCCAACCCCCACATTATTGCGCCCGGGAGAGAAAAGACCCTCCCAACTTCAGCACCTTCACTTCCCCCAGTGAGACCCTCCCTCGTTTCCCGCCCAGCTAATAAAGTTATTTGCTTTGAATTATGGTGTTGCTGCTGCTTTCTGGGAGAGTCCCTGTCCCATGGCCCCTGGCTGGGAGCTTCCTTGGGGTTGGGAGGGGCCCGGGTACCGGATCCGAAGCTGGGAGACAGTCTGGGCGGTTCTGACTCTGTCCAGCAGGGGGTGGTAGGGACAGACAGAGAGCTGGGCTTGTTCCCTCCAACAGGGGGCAGCAGGGATCGAGACAAACACAGCATGGGGGGAGGGTTTGGGGTCTGGACAGTTCAGGAATTCAGGGGCACGTGTCCCTCCCCAGGCTCTTCAGCAGGGATGTGCTGCACTCAGGACTCCTGGGGTCTATCCAGGGGGCTGCACTAAATGTCCTAGACCCAGATATTGGTATTTAGGGGGCAGGGACAGTGACCCCAGACTCCAGCTGCCCGAGCCTCCCAGGCAGGGCCCGGCTTTAGGTGACAATGACACACACACACACACACACACAGGTGTGATGGGGGCAGGTTAATGAGGGGGAGGGGCCGGGGTGTGGCTAATCAGGTGCCTTTAAAAGGCTTCTCCAGGCAGGCTCCAGCTGACAGCTAGGGCTGTGGGGCTCCTGGGGAAGGGCTTGTGTAGCTTCTGGAGGGACATGGCTGCTAGGAAGGGCTGGTAACTGTCTAGCAGATAATGGGGGGCTGGCTGGCTTGGAACCCAGTAGTCCTGATTCTCAGCCTCCCCATACACTAGCCCCCCCCCTTCCAGACCTGAGGCTAGAACTTGGGCCTGGAGTCCTGGACCCTTCTGTGCCCTGCCCGGCCTAGCCACAAGACACTGCAGCTGCTCTCCCCGAGAAGGGGGTCTGTCTGTTCCCTTCCCCCATGGCAGGGCTAGCTCCCCCCCCACAGCTGGGGTTGGGAGCTGGCATTCAAAGACACCCCCCCTCCCCATTCACTGTTCTTCTGGGGGCTCCTGTTAGGGGTCAGGATGCCTGGGTTCTGTCCCCAGCATTGTGGGGGAGGTGACCCAGAGGTTGGGGGAAGGGTGTGGAAGCCAGGATTCCTAGATTGTCTCCAGCACTCTGAGTGGGGATGGGGTGCGATGGTTGGGGGGTGGGGGAGAAGGGCTGGGAGTTAGGTAAAGAGACTGGTGCTCCCCTTAAACTCCCTTGAGTGTGGCACTGACTGTGACTGTGCCCCAAGTGCCCTGCCGTGCTGGGTGGGAGGGGAACAGCTGACGCGGGAACATGCTCTTGGGGGTGGGGGCTGTGTGTGCCTCTCTTGGGATCAGGGCTGGCGGTGCAGCCTTGTTAATTAATTTCCTTCACTATCTCTCCTGCTAGGCAGGGGGTGCCCAGCCCCCATTTCCCCGTCACACCTGGCTGGAGCAGGAGACAAAGGCAGCAGCGGAGGCTGTTGGGTAGAATACAGATTAGCTGGGTGAGCAACAGCAGATGCCTCAGTTGGCTGAGGGCTGGGCTAGTGGGGGGGGCCTGCAAGTCAGAAGTGAGGGGCACTAGTGGAACTGGGGGGGGGGTACTGTGGGTTAGGATTGAGGGGCACCAGCAGAGCTGTGGGGGGGGCTAGCAGGAGGCTGTGGGTTAGGATTGAGGGGCACCGGTGGAGTTGTATGTGGGGGCTAATGGGGGGGGTACAGGTCAGGAATGAGGGGTGTGAGCAGAGCTAAGGAGGGGGGCAGAGTGGTGTTCTGAATTAGGGGCTCCCTGCAGCAGGAAGCCAGCTGGCTGCATACCCTGGAAATGGGGGAATCTAGAGGGTCTCGCTGGAGCTGAGTAGGGGACCTGGGGGCAGAGACCAGCCCTAAAAGCCTCTTTTGTTCATCAAGGTGTCTGCCTGAGGGAGGGTTTGGCTGCCCCCTTGGCTGGGCCAGGGCTGGGGAACCACTCACTGGGGGTGTTGCAAGACCCCCGTCCTGGGCAGTGGCTGTTAATACCCAGCACTCTGCAGCCACAGAGCTCATGGGGGAGGAAGCCTGGGACAGGAGCTACATTGCAGGATGAGGGTCCCCATCCTCATCTCCTTTTGCTCTGGGAATATGACAGGGCCTGGGGGTGGGGGGAGGATTCCAGGGTTCCATACTGGTGGGGAGGAAGGTTTTTTGGAGGGGGGCTCAGGATTTCCATGCCTCAGGCTGGGGGAGAATGTCAGGACTGCTGGGTTCTGCAGTGGTGGAGCTGGGGTGGGTGCTAGGACTCTTGGGTTCCACTATGGCAAAAGTAGGGGGGTGGGATGGGGACTCCTGTGCCCCAATTGTGTGGGGCCAGCATTGGGACTCTGGGGTTCTAATTTGGGGGGGAGGAGTTCTGGTGGACCAGAGACACCTGTGGGGCTGGGGTCCTGGTGGCTCAGACACCTAGACCCACAGGTAAAGCTGGAGGACATCTCTTCAGCCAAGAGCTGATTTGCTGAGAAATGCAGTTTGGCCGACCTGAAATCATTGGCAAACTGGTGCCGAGTTCCCTGCCCAGCTTTGGGCACCCGGAGGGCGTAGAAACACTTCAGTAATGTCAACCAGAAGCACTTCACTTTGACCCAGCTCGGCACCTGCTTTGATTCTGAGATATCTGCCCAAGTCTGGGGCGGATAGATGTGCCAAATGTCTGGGTGTGGCGGGGGGGGGGAGGAGCGAGGATCTGCTGTCTAACTTGTAGCCCAGTGGCTTAGGGCGCTTGCCCAGGCGTGGCAGATGGCCCAGTCTCTGCTCAGTCACTGAAGTATTTTAGCCAAAGGGGACCAGCTTCAACAGGCCCAGAGCCCAGTGGCTGGGACAGCTGCCGCATTGTGGGAGACTCGTGTTCAAATCCCTTTCTGCATCGAGCTGGGAGAGAATTGACGTGGGCTCTTCCAGGTGAGGACTCACCCCGGGGCTCAGACTTAGAAGAGAGGCCCTTGCAATCTTCTCCCGCCCCGGGTAGGTGTCCTGCTGGCCTCTTAACAAATGCCCCAAATGGAAAACCTTTGGCTTGTGTCAAAATGCAGCACTTCTGTCTGATCCCGTTTTTTCCAAACTTTTTGTGTAGCTGAGAAATGTTGGTTTTGGTTCAAGCTGAAACAAACGTGTGTGGTGTGTTTGGAGTTGCTGGTAAACTTAAAATAAACAAACAAAAAAACGTATTCACCCAACTCTATCCCCAGGTCCCGAGCGTGTTTCTGTAATCATCTGAGTGCTGAGGTGAGTCTCCTTCCTCCTAGGACAGCTGCAGAGACTGAGCTGTTCTCTGGGCGGGGAAGCACCTTCTGCCCTGTGGACACTTACAAGAGACTGAAATGTTCCCCAGGTGAATGAGGACAGAGTTAAACATCCAGATTTTCACAAACTTCAGTCAGTTCAGGGTGTTGAAGTAGGTCAATTTTGCCCTCTTTAAAAATGTTGTCCAACTAGCTTAAAGTGCCAATCACAACTTTGTGAACCAGAGATTTTCATTATGAAAATGTCATAAGAACGGCCGTGCTGGGTCAGACCCATGGTCCGTCTAGCCCAATCTCCTGTCTTCCAACAGTGGCCACAGCCAGTTGCTTCAGAGAATGAATGCAAGAGAGCAATTGATCAAGCGATCCATCCCGTCGTCCAGTCCCAGTTTCTAGCAGTCAGAGGCTGAGGGACACGCAGACCATGGGACTGCAGCTCTGACCATCTTGGCTAATAGCCATTGATGGACCTAAACTCCAGGAACTTACCTATCGCTTTTTTGAACCCAGTTATAATTTTGGCCTTCACAACCTCATTGGCAATGAGTACTACAGGCTGACTATGTTGTGTGAAGTACTGCCTTATGTTTCTTAAACCTGCTGCCTATTAATTTCACTGGGTTGTGAGAAGGGGTAAATAACATTTCCCTATTCACTGTCTCCACACTATTTGTGATTTTATGGACCTCTGTCATTTCCCCACTTAGTCGTCTGTTTTCCAAGCTGAGCACTCCCAGTCTTTAATCTCTCTTCATATGGAAGCTGTTCCATCCCCCAAATCATTTGTGTTGCCTTTCTCTGTACCTTTTCCAATTCTAATGTATCTTTTTGAGATGGGGCGACCAGAACTACATGCAGCATTCAAAGTGTGGGGGTAGTATGGATTTATGTAGTTGTATTATGACAGTTTTTACTGTCTGTCTGTCCTTCATAATGGGTCCTAACATTGTTAGCTTTTTTTTTTTTTTTTTACTACTGCTGCACACTGAGCAGATGTGGCTTGTTCTCTGAAAACAATGACTCCAAGATCTCTCGAGTGGTAACAGCTAATTTAGACCCCATCATTTTTGTATAGTAGGATTATGTTTTCCAATGTGTATTACTTGGCATTTGTCAACATTGAATTTCATCTGCCATTTTGTTGCCCAGTCACCCAGTTTTGTGAGATCCCTTTGTAACACTTAGTTTAGTCCAAAGCTGACCGCGATCTTGAGTAGTCTAGTATCATCTGCCCACCTCACTGATCACCCTCTTTTCCAAATCACTTATGAATATGTTGAACCACACTGGTCCCAGTACAGATCTTTGGGGGACCCTGCCACTTCCTGCTCTCCATTATGAAAACTGATGATTGATTCCTACCCTTTGTTCCCTGTCTTGTAACCAGTTATTGATCTGTGAGGACCTTCCTTCTCATCCAGTGAGTACCATCTGGTCCTGGTGACTTATTACTGTATAATTTAGTAACTTGTTCCAAACCCACTTCCTATCAACACCTCAATCTGGGACAGTTCCTCAGATTTGTCACTGAAAAAGAATGGCTCGGGTGTGGGGACGTCCCTCAGAACCTCTGCAGCAAAGACTTATGCAAAGAAGTTATTAAGCTTCTCCACAATAGCCTTGTCTTCCTTGAGTGCTGCTTTAGCACCTCGATCCTCCAGCGGTTTGGCAGGCTTCCTGCTTCTAATGTACTTCAACTTTTTAGCTGTTAATTTTTGTGTCTTTTGCTAGTTGCTCTTCGAGTTGTCTTGTATCTAATTATACTTTTACACTTGACCAGCCAGAGTTTGTTCCTTTCTATTTTTCTCACTTGGATTTGACTTCCAACTTTCAAAGAATGCTTCTTTGCCTCTAATTGCCTCTTACTCGGCTGTTAGCCATGGTGGCATTTTTTGATCCTCTTACTGATTTTCTATTTTTGAAGGTGAGGGGGGTGGCAGTGGCAATACATGTAGCTTGAGCCTCTGTTATGGTGTTTTAAAGTAGTTTCCATGCAGTTTGCAGGCACTTTGCTCTTGTGACTGTTCCTTTTAATTGCTGTTTTTAATTACTTGTTTTTGAGTAGTTCCCCTTTTTGAACTTAAATGCTTCTGGGGTGGGTTTCTTTGATATTTCTGCCCTACAGGGATGTTAATTTAATCACCTTATGGTCAGGATTACTGAGCAGTTCAGCTATAGTGACCTCTTGGACTAGATCCCGTGCACCACTTTGTATCGAACCAAGCATTGCCTAAGCTGCTGTGAGTAGCAGTCATTACGGCATCTAGAAATGTTCTCTCAGTATCCCATGCCGAGGGAACACGTTCCCAGTCAACACAAAGAGAGTTGAATTCCTCCATTGTGGGGTTTTCTGTTTGTATAGCCTCTCATTTCCCTGAGATTATGTAATCACTCTCCTGGTCAGGATTATATGCCTACTCTTATTATTCAAGCATAGACATTCTGCCCATAGAGATTCCATGGTACAGTTTGATTCAAGATTATCACCTTATTGGAGTCTGACTTTTTTAGCATGGTACCATTCCCCCACCAGCATGGCCTACTGGCCTACTTATCAAATTGGTCCATATTTACTCATCTGCCTTCATGTGATGTGATTGACGGGGACTTTTTTCATTTGACCATTTCTCTTCAGCTCCTACCTATATGTTATCAACGTCTATCCCCCCCTCTTTCCTAGGAGATTTACCCCTCTAATAAATCCTCTCCTAAGGGATGTGTCTGGCTGAATCACACACTGGCTCTCCCCCAGCCCTTACTCTAAAAAACTCCTTTAAGACCTCTACTACTATTAAACTAGGTTCGACGGGGACAGGTGAGCAAAGCCCACAGGTAAGTGGGGAACATGGAGACCTGGGAGATGGGTCGGAAATAGGAGGGAGCGTGGGCCATAATGGCAGAGAGAAAGGAGGGTCAGGGCAAAACTGGGAGGCAAGATCAAATCAGTATCTTAGATGCCTATATACAAATGCGAGAAGTATGGGTAATAAGCAGGAAGAACTGGAAGTGCTAATAAATAAATACAACTATGACATTGTTGGCATCACTGAAACTTGGTGGAATAATACACGATTGGAATGTTGGTGTGGATGGGTCCAGCTTGCTCAGGAAGGATAGACAGGGGAAAAAGGGAGGAGGTGTTGCCTTATATATTAAAAATGTACACACTTGGACTGAGGTAGAGATGGACATAGGAGACGGAAGTGTTGAGAGTCTCTGGGTTAGGCTAAAAGGGGTAAAAAACAAGGGTGATGTCATGCTAGGAGTCTACTACAGGCCACCTAACCAGGTGGAAGAGGTGGATGAGGCTTTTTTTAAACAACTAACAAAATCATCCAAAGCCCAAGATTTGGTGGTGATGGGGGACTTCAACTATCCGGATATATGTTGGGAAAATAACACAGCGGGGCACAGACTATCCAACAAATTCTTGGACTGCATTGCAGACAACTTTTTATTTCAGAAGGTTGAAAAAGCTACTGGGGGGAAGCTGTTCTAGACTTGATTTTAACAAATAGGGAGGAACTCGTTGAGAATTTGAAAGTAGAAGGCAGCTTGGGTGAAAGTGATCATGAAATCATAGAGTTTGCAATTCTAAGGAAGGGTAGAAGGGAGAACAGCAAAATAGAGACAATGGATTTCAGGAAGGCGGATTTTGGTAAGCTCAGAGAGCTGATAGGTAAGGTCCCATGGGAATCAAGACTGAGGGGAAAAACAACTGAGGAGAGTTGGCAGTTTTTCAAAGGGACACTATTAAGGGCCCAAAAGCAAGCTATTCCGCTGGTTAGGAAAGATAGAAAATGTGGCAAAAGACCACCTTGGCTTAACCACGAGATCTTGCATGATCTAAAAAATAAAAAGGAGTCATATAAAAAATGGAAACTAGGACAGATTACAAAGGATGAATATAGGCAAACAACACAGGAATGCAGGGGCAAGATTAGAAAGGCAAAGGCACAAAATGAGCTCAAACTAGCTAAGGGAATAAAGGGGAACAAGAAGACTTTTTATCAATACATTAGAAGCAAGAGGAAGACCAAAGACAGGGTAGGCCCACTGCTTAGTGAAGAGGGAGAAACAGTAACAGGAAACTTGGAAATGGCAGAGATGCTTAATGACTTCTTTGTTTCGGTCTTCACCGAGAAGTCTGAAGGAATGCCTAACATAGTGAATGCTAATGGGAAGGGGGTAGGTTTAGCAGATAAAATAAAAAAAGAACAAGTTAAAAATCACTTAGAAAAGTTAGATGCCTGCAAGTCACCAGGGCCTGATGAAATGCATCCTAGAATACTCAAGGAGCTAATAGAGGAGGTATCTGAGCCTCTAGCTATTATCTTTGGAAAATCATGGGAGACGGGAGAGATTCCAGAAGACTGGAAAAGGGCAAATATAGTGCCCATCTATAAAAAGGGAAATAAAAACAACCCAGGAAACTACAGACCAGTTAGTTTAACTTCTGTGCCAGGGAAGATAATGGAGCAAGTAATTAAGGAAATCATCTGCAAACACTTGGAAGGTGGTAAGGTGATAGGGAA